>NW_024744839.1:499585-595925 GCF_018991925.1 Homarus americanus
CTGCGAGGTGACCCCGGATCACCAAGCCACACACCACTACCAGCCCCCATCATTGGTGGATGAGTGTCTAACTCAGTAGGGCTATTTGTGTGGTGGGGTTAATCCACTGGGATCTTCAGAGTTCGTCGGAAAGTACCCCATGGTGGCAGGACCCCATGGCGGTTGCTTGAGTATCACTCCTGACGACTGAGTGTTGTAGTGGCAGTTGCCCCTGGTCTTTATGGTGCTAAGTGACTATAAGAGTTATGTGTTATTGAGTATGTCCACCCAGTAGTGGTGGGAGTGTTATTGAGTATGTCCACCCAGTAGTGGTGGAAGTGTTATTGAGTATGTCCACCCAGTAGTTGTGTGAGTATGTTGAGCCTGAGGGCATAGTACCAGATTTCGTCTGTTGGTACATATATATTCTTTCTCCTACCTCCATATTAATGTTTAAATAAATTTTGTATTTGTATATTGTGTCTATTATTTACCTACAGTATCTACCGTTATTTCTTCCCTATTACTTGATACTATCATTACATTTACCCACGAGCCTCCTCTCGTCACGCTACCACTGATTATAAGTATTAGAATTAAAAGAAAATTATTATAAGAGGCACACACACAGGCCCTTATAATGTCATGGAAGCCACACATCCTCAACATAGCTAAAGCTGCCTCCCGAAAGCTGGAAATGCTGTACAGATGCTGTAGCTACTTCACTCCTGAGCAGTTGCTTCAACTATATAAGGGATTCACTCGTCCTAACTAGGAGTACTGCTCTCATATCTGGGGTGAATCTTCCTCTGTCCAACTGTTAAATAGGGTGGAATCAAAGGCATTTCGTCTTATTAACCCTCTCCCATTGGTTGATAATTTCTCTTCCCTTTCTCTTCGCCGCAATGTTGCTTCACTCTCTCTCTTTTACAGGTACATTAACGGGCAATGTTCGGTAGATTTGGCATTCTGTGTACCGCCGGCAGGGCCGTGGGCTCGTAGCACTTGTCTTGCCTGCGGTGCCCACCATATCTCTGTGAATGTCGGTCCCACGAGAATAACCCGTTATAGTACTTTCTGGTTTCCTCACAAACTGCGGAATGCTCTGCCTTCTTCTGTGTTTTTACACTCATACAATCTGTCTCACTTTAAAAAGCTGGTTGTCTGGCATCTTCGTGGTGTAGATTAATATAATATTTTTCTTTTATATTTTTAATTTATTTTTACTCTTGTTTTTTCGCCACCTAGACCCCGTTGTGGGTCGATGACCTGTACCCGGGTGGGTTATTATCCGTAAAAAAAAGGGGGGGGGGTTGACTGGCCCTCATAGGGGTTGTGGTTGGCGGCAAGGTCGGCTCCAAATATATGGGGCATGGGGTAATCGTAATCTGTAATTGTAATCGATTATAATAGATTACAGTTTTTGAAGTAATCGTAATATATTACATATTATTAGCAAAGTAATTGTAATCTTAATCGATTATACCCAAAATGTAATCGTAATCACAATTACATTCACGATTGCAATAGCAATTACATACCTGTACTTAATTTAATTTTCTTACAATACTGAGCTCATAATTTTCAATAAAGTCATCTACATTTGGTACTTTATATGACTCTGCAAACATTCACCCTCCATATTATGTCTGTAATACTCTAGCTGCTAGTAAAAATTTTTTGAGTCCATAAGATTTAAACACCGTGCTGGTGACCACTGATTTACATCTAAGCAAACACAGAACGTGCCAGCACGCAGACTTAGGCTAATCATTTTATCAATTAAGTGGCGCTTCATTAACGTTATAGTGTGAATTTGATTATTCTTATGAGATTAAACAAAAATAATAAGTTTTAATTTCCATATCCCTGTCCTGAGAAGGTGTAACCACTCAATATTTTATTACTGTTATTAATCTATAATATGTACTGATGTACTGTACGTTTTATTTGCTTAAATGAATAGAATTAGATCGTTTTTATTCTTGAAGCTATCTTAAGATATAATGGACACAGTACTGTATGTTTCAAAACCTTTGAGGTCTAATTCTTGTCTCAGAAAAAATAATGTTAAATTTGAAATTTAATATTACAGAATTGTTTTGATAATCTTCTCCCATTTTTATTGTACTCGCAATCCATTACATTACCGATGTAATCGCCTCGTGTCTGCTGCACATGGCTCCTGAATACAATATATTTGTTGTTTAGTAGGATTCATATTTCAATTCTGATGCGTCATGTTGCACTACTTTACAAATGTGGTCAATGAGGCAGTGAGAGAGGAATATGAAGAACTTGGGAAAACGAGCTGTGGAGAGGAAACTGATATTGATGGGAGAGATCTCGTCACTGAAACTGCGAACCTCCAAAATTTTCCGAGAGTTGAAAGATAACATGACATCACTTGGAACACTGATATACTGTATTATATATATATATATATATATATATATATATATATATATATATATATATATATATATATATATATATATATATATATATATATAAAATATTGGGTGTACGTGTAAGAGCGGGGTTCCCTTACTTTATACTATCCTTCACATTTATTCTCTTGTGTTATTATTCTTCAATACTTATATTTTATTTCAAATATTTCTTATATTTTATTTTTCAATATATTTATATACTTATATTCTTGCTTATATTTTCCAAGTCAATATTCTTTTCTTTACTTCATTTCTTTTCATATGTATTATTGTATTTTCTGAATTTCTATGTTCTTACCTTTTCTCAAGTATATCCTGTTTTAATTATATTCTAAACCATGGATTAGTCTGGGGAACCATATCATTCTTATTACAACACTTATTATACTTACCACGGTAGCCTGCCACCACCCAGACTTTTATTAGAATATAACATATCTCGTGGAACTGTTAGGTAGCGTGCTAGCGAGTTTCTAGGCAAGTGAGTTACTAGTTATTTTCTGAGAACCAATGTGTAGAAGGAATAAGCGCCGTGTAGGGGTATTGAGATATTAATGTTGTCTAGCACTCAGGATGGAAGGAAACTCTAATGTGGTTTTCTTGTATAATATATAAGTTATATGATAGACAGTCTGATGCTGGAGGTGCCGTGTGGTGGGGCTGCTCAGTAGAAGACGTTCGGTGAGTAGCGTGTTGAAGGAGGTAGATGTGCAGGAGCTTCTTTAGAGAAGATGTTGCCTGTTGCTGGCCTCCTGGTTGAATAAATGTTAACAGCTAGGAGCTTGCTGGAGGAGATGTTGCTTGTTCAGGAAAATGGGCAGAATGAGAGTTGGTTGGTGAGGAAGCTCAGAAGACAGCTGGTGGGTCGCCATGCTCGCTGGCGGGAGCGAGGACCGCCAGGCAGGCGAGGGTAAGCGAGGGCTACCAGGCAGCGGCGGAGGAGGAGGTGTTGCTTGTTCAAGAAGAATGGTCAGAATGAATCTCAATGGAGAGACAGAGCTTATATACCCCGCAGCCGCTATGAGTCATGTTGGGAAAACCGGAGAAGTCGCCGGCCTTTTGGCTCGGTTGCTAGGATACGGCGGGCATTGGAATGCGGATACGCTTGGTTGCTAGGGAAGACGGTAGCAGGTGGTGTGCAGCTACGCAGTTTGTAGGGGAGACGTCCACTACACCGCTTATTAAGCGGTGATGCTCGTAGTTTACTAATTTCACATTTATTAACACAAGGAGTGAATAAGATGTTAATTAAGTTCAATCAGATAAGACTGGACCACTTAAGTCTTACTTTACAAGTACAGTAACAAATTAAATATTAATTTCTTGATGACAACATTACACACTCATTATATTACTTTATTGCCAATACAGATGATTATATGACACACTAGACAAGATCCAAAATGAAAATATTATCAGACACATCCTGTTAGTTCGAAATGAACAAGATGACACTTTAACTAGCATTCAGTGGTAGAACACCTGGTTGTCTGACTCCACAACAGTTGCAATTTCAAATTCTGCCATTACTAAGGAATAACGAAATCTCGGGTGCACTCTAAGATTGAGAGAAAACGGAGAACTTGGGCGTCCTGAAGTGATGAGAAAACGGATTCCTCAGACGGGGACTCAAATAAAGAAAGCATAGCTGCATGTTTTGTGGGCTATTGAGCGTAATATGAATCGTCTGATTTTACGTTAACTGACGTGTAAGATCGTGGTCATTACATACGCTTTTATCAAGATGATGTTATCATAGACAATCAGGAATATACTGTATGTGGGTGATGGGCTAGGCACGATGGGAGGGTTGTTTAAGGAATGGGGGCCCCTGACCATTATCTTGCACAGGGCCCCTCAGAAGATAAATGACACAAGGGTCATTTAGAGTCCCTGGAATGATATCAGAAGGAGAGCCAATAAATTTTCTCTTAGAACTCGATTTTGGGGACCATTTCTCAAATAAGCGGCCAGTCGAAAAAAAAAATATTTTTGAAATATTTAAACAAACTGGGTGTCGTTTACAGTTGGGCCACAAATCGTAATGGTAAACTCATAAAAATCAAATTGTTTAAACTATTGATTGCAAAGATAAAATTCCTGATTCTATGGTTGTGTGAAAGTAAAATAAGATCACAAATAATATTAAAACCACGGTAAAATATACATAGATGTTAGGTTTTATCATAATTAACAAGGAAAAATGTTGTAGTCTTAAAATTCGCCGTCTGGTAATGTGGCGCTTGTAAAGGATTGCTTGCACTGTTTTATGCCGGGGCGCTCCTGCTTAACACAATTGCTCAAGGTATTGGATATTTGGACCCATATTCTAGAACAGGGTGGTAATATCGACATTATATACCTAGATTTTGCAAAGGCTTTTGACTGTGTACCCAACGAAAGGCTGAAAATAAAATTGGAAGGGTACGGAATTCGGGGAAATGTCCTAACGTGGATAGAAGACTTTCTACATGACCACAAGCAGTGTGTGGTGATTAATGGCACGAAATCATTCTCTGTACCTGACAAGCGGGGTACTGTAGCATAGTGTATGTGGCCTGTTGTCTAATTTCTCTTTGTTAGGCTCACATACATACGTACATGTAGGAGATCTCGCACAAAGGATGGAGGTAAGAAGGGCAACTCACAACGGCGTATGTATATATATATATATATATATATATATATATATATATATATATATATATATATATATATATATATATATATATATATATATATATATATATATATATATTATATAATCAACGACCTCACCAGCCAGGACTCGAACCCCTCCGGTGTTTAGGAGGGTGATCTCGGGTGTGTCTTGAAAGGTGGTGTATAGGTGTAGGTCGTCTTTATTTATGGGGATTACCGAGCTTAGGAAGGGATGATGTGCATTGAAATCCCTTCCTATGAGTGTGGAGTGGTCAGCGGCCGAAGCGAATAATTGAGTCACCTCCACTGAGCCCCTTGGGTTCTTGTAGATGTTGTTGAAAGTTAATTCCCATTCTTGGAGGGTTACTTTGACGGCCTGTGTCTCAATGTTTTCCCCACATGGCAATTGCTGCATGACCTCGGAGGAGGGTATGCTCGACTTGACCAAGATCATACATCTTCTTGTCGAAGCCTACGTAAAATGCCTCCTGTATGTCTTGTAGCCAGGGCTGGCCTTAAGCCAATTTGGCCCCGCGCCTAAGGGGGCCCCGCGCTAGAGTAATCTACTCTCGGCTCGTCAAGTGCACACAACAACACATTGCAATATATATGTAACACCACATTGCAGGTTCTACAGAGAACAGCAAATATTATATTTTTTTATGAATTTAAGCAAAGTCGGTAGTCAAATGAGAGATTACAAGTTTCTGGTCTCACTAGTTTTCTGGCACTCCTTACTCTTTCAAGTAAATTTTGTGAGTAAGGAACTTCAGAGTGATACCATGGATGTTGCTACAAGGCTTTCCTCATTTCAAAAGCTTTGTAACTGATAAATGACATACAGGGAAAAAGGTTTTGATGAAGCCTTGATTGACGCTAGTGAACTTGCCAAAGACCTAGATGCTGAGCCTGTATTTAAGATTCAGAGTAAGCGCTTACGCAAAAAAAAAATTTATTTGATTATGAATCTGCAGATGAACCTTTGCCAGATCCAAAAACAGTCTTCAGAGTGCAATGTTTTAATCAAGTGGTAGATAAAGCACTGCGAACACTTGAGCCACGGTTTGAACAACTGAAAAAGTATCAAAATTTATTTGGATTCTTGTGCAATTTTCAGGACCTGTCCAAGAACACCATAAGAAAATGTGCAGCAGATCTGGAAGTGGCATTGACAGAGGTCAAGCTGGGACAGGACAAAGATCAAGTTAAAACCACAAAACTGACTGATATAGATGAATACATGCTTTGTGAGGAAATGGAGGCACTATAGCCAATTCTGCCACCAGAGATTCAAAACCCCATAAAAATGCTTGAATTTCTTGCTTGCAACAACAGGTCTACCGCATTTCCAAATATATTTATTGCTATTCGGATTTTCTTGACAATCCCAGTGACTGGCATCTGGAGAAAGGAGTTTTTCCAAGCTGAAGCTGTGTGAGGGGGCGGTTTCTTGGGCTGCCACCAATGTGAGGGGGCAGATTCTTGGTCTTGTCACCAATGTGAGGGGGCGGGTTCCCTCTCTCTTTCTACACCACCCTCATCTTACTTACTTCTCTTAGTTCTTACTCTTACTCAGTTCCGTCACCTATTCTTGGGTAGCATGGACATTCTTTTGGTAGCATGGTCGAGGGTCTCGGCACGTGAGTATGGTAATTTTGGTATCAGGTCACTTGGATGGAAATAAAGGTAAAATACTGTGGGAGAAATGAATCCACCTAAAGTACTCTAAAAACAAGTTTATTAATATGCAATCAATGGGGAAAGATTTGTATTAATCATATGATTACCAGGATCACCTCCTGGGCTTAGTGCAAACTCAGTACCTTCTTCTTTACTCTTACTCACAACATTACTGGTGGTACATTACATGGCACTCATTGTAGATTATTCAACATATACGTAAACAATGACACTAGTATATGCAGGGGTCCACTACCCAACATGGGATAATTATTTCCAACTAATTATCCCTAACATACATGTTACAACACTCTCTGTGGACATATACTTCCAAGGAGTAACCCAGGGTAGAGCACTGGGGCTGTTGTTATTGTGGGGTAGCCAGACACATGGCGGGTCTGGGGTCTGGCCCAACGAAGCCGTGGGGCACATTAATCAGGCCGCATCGGTGCCATCTTCTCATATATGATCCCGGCTGGACATCTAATACATCCGAGGCCGTTGTTGGATGGTAGAGCGATTCAAGAATCACAATGGGATCGGGAGACAAACGGGGCAGCGTCAGGGGACCTGTATGGATGAAGGGACGGGCACTCACTAACGGTAGAAATGCCCGCGGGGCCCTCACTCAAAATAGGCCAGGGAGTCCACCTACTTCTATTCCGATGAATTAATTTACTGTACACTCTGACGTTGAAACTGAGACTATGAACTCAGTTTCATTTCCTACTATTATCTTCACTAACAATGCTCTGACTCAGCTATCAAAAGCAAAATTAAATTGATTACAAAGGGTTGGATGGCAACAGGTCCCAACATACAGCGTCTGCTACTAAATCCGTGGATTATATTCAAAGTTCCCACTAAACAAAGACGGGGAAACAGAGAAAACGGCGGACGTTTCCACTGGGGGACTCAGAAGGTTTTGTGGACGTTTGAGCGTAATATGAATCCTTAAGGTTTTCAGGTTAGCCGTCATCACGATCATGACAGCTGATTAAAACTTACTTGAGATCATCAATTCAGCAAGAACGTTTGAACAGTTTGGCAATTATGTCCATTGAATCTGAAATTAGCAGGAGTTTAAGCTTAGACAAAATTCTAAAAGACTTTGCAGAGAAAAAAGCAAGAAATATAACTTTCTCATAATAAAAGGCAATAATAATATGACTCATTTATAATTTATGAATGTTAATAGAAATCCCAAAAAAGATAATTTGTTTCCAATGCACTTAAATTCTGATTTTTTTTCTGAACAAAAAATAAATATTTTTAATAAATCATTAAACAGTCACTAAAACAAGTGGTATTGTAACTATGTACTTTTCAGAGGTGATCTACACATTTTGTTTGTTACTTGTAGGCTTACATGTATGCAATTTTATATTAAAATGTAGCTTAGATCTGTTTGGTCCATTAACTCGCATGCACTTTTTAAGCGCACATTTTGATTACTTTCCATACTACCATAGAGATATAAAGTCTATAATAGACTTTATTTATATGTCTATGATTCTACAGACCTTGGCTGGGAACCTCGGGCCCACCAAAATTGTTCCCAATTGGGCCCCGCACCTCCTAAGGCCGGCCCTGCTTGTAGCCACTGAATTTGAAAAGGTGGTGTTCTTGTAGGAGTGTTACTTGTAGCAGTACAATGTCAAGCTTGTCCTTGGCTGCTGTTTCCTGCAGGTGTTTCTTGTTTTTGATGCCCTGAGCATTCCATGAAAGGATGTTCAGGGTGCTGGTGTTTTCCACCACTGTTTCATCGGGGACTTTTGGTGATCCTTGATGGATATGTTCAGGTCTGATTCCGACTGGATGAGGTTCATATCTTCTTGTCCTAGCGTGGATAGAAGACTTTCTACATGACCGCAAGCAATGTGTGGTGATTAATGGCACGAAATCGTCATCTGTACCTGTAACAAGTGGGGTACCGCAGGGTAGTGTATTGGGCCCGCTGTTGTTTGTTTGTTTCATAAATGATATGCCTGACGTTGTACACTCCTCCATACAAATGTTTGCCGATGACGCCAAGTTATTTCGGGAAATTAAGAACCAAGCGGACTGTGAAGAGCTGCAGAAGGACCTCTGTGGGCTCCAGGAATGGTCGAAGGAATGGCTGCTGAGATTCAATGTCACGAAGTGTAAGAGGATGCACCTGGGGCGTACCAACGGTAAGGAGGCGTACCATATGTCCCAACGGGATGAAGAAAATGTACTAGTTGAGACTGTGTGTGAGAAGGACCTAGGTGTGTATGTTGACAATGAGCTGAAGTTCTCGGGCCATTGTGAGAAGAAGGTAAATCAGGCAAATAAATTATTGGGTCTTATAAGAAGGTCGTTCAGATATCTAGACGGTCCGTCCCTCGTGACGATCTTCAGGAGTGAAGTGCTTCCCCATCTGGAGTACTGTCACCCCATCTGGTCCCCGAGATATGCTAGGGACTGTCAGTTGGTTGAAAATGTTCAAAGGAGGGCCACCAAGCTGGTGCCTGCACTTCGGCATCTCAGCTACCCTGCGAGATTGGAGCGCCTGAACTTGCCTAGCTTATACTACAGACGGGCAAGGGGGGACCTAGTTGAGGTTTATAAGCATCTCAGGGGGCACTACTCAGTTGAGTGTCCTTACTTGGAGCTGGCGGACGCTCGCCCCACAAGGGGTCACAGCTCAAGATTGAAGAAGCCGCAAGTCCGGAAAACCGTGAGGGCAAACTTTTTCGGAGTGAGGGTTGTAAACTCTTGGAACAATCTACCAGAAAGTGTTGTGACGGCACCGAGTGTGAGCTCTTTCAAGAGAAGACTTGACCAACACTGGAGCGGGTTCAGGTACATTCAGGAGCCGGTGCATGCCCAGTATTTGCCAACAGTGCGTGACAGAGACGTGACCGATCGCCCGGGCGGCTAGCGAGCCGACCTTTTGGTGAAGAATATAAAGGAAAAGAGTCGTGACCGATCGCCCAAGCGGCTAACAAGCCGATCAGTGGCGAAGAGGATAAAAGTAAAAAGTAAAAGTTGTTCTGTGGTGATTTTTGCCTTCTGGGCCGTGGTTCGGTTCAGGGGAGCTGAAACGTCCAGTTTCTTTCTGGAGCTGACGGTATCTTTGGTTCTCTGGTGGTCTTTTTCGGTGTAGAGTGTACCTCGGCTGTCACTCGTGTGGGGGCCGGCATGGTATCCTCCACTGAGGTGGCTGGAGCTGTGGTGACTTACCCGAGGACGCTCCCCATGAGTATTTGGAGCTGCGTAGGCTGGATCTTGTGGCCCAGTAGTCCGGCTAGGCCCTCCGCCAAGGTTGTCAGTACCTTGGCTAGGTCTGATACGTGTATCATTCCTTCTGGTGCCTTGTTGTGTGCTTGTTTTGTCTTTTTCGTAGTTGTTGTCGTTGAGGGGCTGAGGTATGGCCGCAGGGAGACCAGGAAGCTGCACTTTGGGTGTTGACCGGTTGAGGGGGTTGGCTTTGTTTTTGCCTTTGGGTTCCCCGCACGAAGGTACTTGGTGGGGCTGGTGTGCAAGCGGTGGAGGCAGGACTTGCTGCTGGAGGTGGTGCTGGTCGGTTTGCCGAGCTGGAAGGGCTCGTTGTGCTCGCCATGTTCCCCTAATCACAACTCCTCCCCCCCTCCCCCTTTGATATTCTTGGATCCGTTCCTGGGTACAATTATACGGAAGTATAGCTGTATAATTGAAACTTTCAGCATATTCTCAATGCATCTTGAATGCTTCAGCTAACGGTAGGCTTATTTAATTTACTGCTACTCATGCATGTTACTGTAGCATGCATTAATATTTGTTTTATGGACGACGAAGCATAATATGAATAAGTGTAGGTATTAATGTACTAGGTGTGCAACTGTGATCGTTAAAATAGCCAGTGTAATTTTTGGTATATTGCTGCCGTACCTGTATCCACTACTTAATTAAAAATTCTTCATACAGTAATGAAAAGGCTAAAAAAATCCCATTCGTCTAAATTGGAGAGCAAAATGAACTGCCATTAACTGGCTGAAATGTCAAATGCAGCTAATAAAGTATATTACCTGTATTCGAAAAAAAATAACATGCGTTTAATGTACTGTACTGTGAAAATTTCAAGGACAGTGTGACCACAAGACCATAGTCCTAGTTTGTTATAATTACCTGTACAATATTATCAAGTGGTTTATAAACATCAGTGAAATTTACTTCTCGTTAGCATTTGTGTTCATCAATTGTGATGACTTTTAAAGAATATGAATGTTATTTTTTCTGTAAATATCAACAACAATTATAATCTGTAAATATCTGGCAGATTATAATTATTACACGTGTACTAAGTTATATGCTTGGCACAAAGTGATTGGTGGGGAATGTTACTCAGATATCTTAAAACATTGCCAAAGTTTGCGGTATATCTTCTGTAAAATTATGTTTTCCCTCATTATTTAACGTTTAATATCTACGAAATTCTTGTGGTATTGAGTTTTTATCCTCTATTCTTCATAAGTAGGTAATAATTGGTAGTGGTGGTGTACGATAGTTTGGGGTGAGGCACAGAGTTGCCAACTTAGCGACTTTGTAGCTAGATCTAGAGCTTTTTGTTTTTTTCTAGCGACATTTTAGAGCGATTTGCGACTTGTCGCAAATCTAGAGATATCCACAGAAATCTAGCGACTTTCTGGATACTTTTGGACTGTCTATGAAAACTCAGTTTTCCTAATTTCGAGCCATAATATATAGCAACGGGGTTACAGGGACAATACATTTGAACGGGTTGAACTCATAAAACAACTTGGTCAACGCTTACCTGACAACATTCGTGTGCTGCAGTCTATTTCTTTTCTGAGTGCCGATGAATGCTTGAAGCCTATTAAATCAGATATACTTGGTTTGGCACACTTATTTACAAAAGATTCCAGCACCCTTACCAAGATTGATTTCCAGTGGAAAAAACTGCATCACACAATCTGGACAGAAACATCTAACACCCTAAAATTGTGGTCAGAAGTGGCAAATTACAGAGATGCGACCGGTGAAAACCCTTACCATGATCTGGCTGAAATTGCACTCGCTGCCTTATCTCTTCCGCATTCAAACGCAGATGTAGAGCGCACATTTAGTAATATGAACTTTGTGAAATCAAAATTGCGCAACAAAATGAAACTATCGACATTAAAGGCAATTCTTACAATAAAGTATGGGTTAAAAAGACAGAACACCTGTTGTGCAAGTTATGAACTTCCTAGTGATATTTTAAGAAAGATAGGGACTGTGGAGGCATACAGTTACAAGAGAACCTGAACCAAGCACTTCACATGCTTCCAGCTCTACAGTTGTTCACACTACGGAGAGGACTGGGATGCAATTACTATTGAATAATAGGTAAGTGTGCACATTAAACTTTAAAAAAAATAATATTTTTATTTTTACACAATGCATTTTATTTATACTCCGTCCATTATAGTCGGCATTATGAAAATATTATTTGCATCAAATTACTGAAGGGGGGGAATAATAGCTAGCGACTTTCCATGGAAGATTTAGCGACATTTAGCTACTTTTAGGTACCAGCCTAGCGAGTTGGCAACCCTGGTGAGGCAGCTGGGCGTCAGTGTTCTCCCCTTCACCAGTCTCTTCACACTGTTCTGTTCTCAAATCAAAATGAACTATTCTCTGTTACTTTTGTTACTTTTAGGTATTTGCGCTGGTCAAATTCAGCAACAGGAGCCAAAGATAACAATAGATCCGGATGGAGGTATGTTATTTATAGAAAGACAGTAATTTCAAAGTAGAACTGTTTAGTGTATAGTACTAATTCCATCAGTTTGAGTTGGTCTTGGAAAAAATTTGATGAGTGTAGCTTTTGAGGTGTAATGTGTGTGGGGTCCCACTAATTACCCAAATGAACCCAAATGTAGCCGGAATGAAGTCAAATAATGGTCCTACATAAATAAATCAGACTGCCAATCACTTCTCGACTAGTATTTGGTGTCACAAAAAATTGGTAAACTTAATTTAATCTGAGTTAATAGATCGAGTGCATGTACCTAACCTAACTCAGATTAAATTAAGTTTACAAAGTTTTTGTGACTGACACCAAATACTAATCGAGAAGTGATTCACAGCCCGATTTACGTTTGTATGACCATCATTTGACTTCATTGTGGCTACATTTGGGTAATTAGTGGGACTGTGTGGTGGTGTGGCGGTGGTCATGAAAATACAGTAATTTGTATCTGGCGTCTCAGTAAAAGGAAACGTTGCTCTTACTATCCTTAGATTATGGTAAGGTATTTTTTGCAGTAGTTCACACAACTGTCCTACCCCAAATATATTATCATATTCGAATAAAATGTCTAATTTTAAGATAATTTTCTTCTATTACATTACCGTCGCAAACCTATAATAACGGAGATAGCGCATGCCACATATTTCTGTATTTTCTTCCATTAATCTTCTGCCATTATCGCCTACTCGACCTCCCACTCAGTGTGTTTGCTTCATAATTCATCAAACGCATGCGTTCCCGTACACGTCACATGGCCAATCAAAAGGTTTTTTTATTTTTTATTGCCACAAATTAAAATGAATTGTGGTTTAATTCGCAGTATTTTCTGCTAAATCAGATTCGATTGTGATTTTGGGTCTCGTATTTCAAAATTCAAATTTATTTCCGAACATGGAACTCTGCGATGGGTGTCACTTCAATTATATGCAGTTGATTGCACGTTTTTAGGGAAAAACGAACAAGCTATAACATTTTTTTGATCATGGTATTCTCCCGACATCAGTAAAGTGTCCTAAGTGTAAGAACGAGTGTAAATATCAAGACCAACGTAGTTGGTATTATAGTAACTCGTTCCTTATTCCCAAAACAAAGAGAGTACACAGTCGGTGATTACAAAGGAACCAAAACCAGGCCAATAAGATAAGATATAAGTGATTCCATCATATGGTGAGGGTTAGGTCAGGTCGTCCAAAAAGAATGGTTCGGTTTATATGTTTTTCGATTGTTTTTTGGGGTGTATTTTGTATTCACTTGGCCATGATTTTTTTGTAAAACGCCCGATAACTAAAAAACAGGCAATTTCCTACGGAAATAAAGGTCAGAACCAATCAAAACACACTTAAATACACTATAAAAACATAGTTTTGAGTTTCTAACAGAGTTGTGTGCACTCATACAAATTTGCTTTGGGTGAGTTAACCAAACAAAAGTTAAATTTTTACTTATGTTTGAATATGAAAAATATGTTTTTCCGATGATATTGGTGAGTTTCGAACAAATTTTATATCAATTTCTGCCGGAAATCACAGGTTTTTGAGATTACCTACCCCACCCCTCCCCAACAATCATAACGAAAAAATTGGATTTTTTTTCAAATAATTCGCATAAATATAATACCAACCAACCAAACATAACCTAACCTAACCAAACCAGGGTTGCACCTCTTCCGTTTCATACTGTTTGGCTGAAGAAAACTGGTGACACCGCCAAATGTCTTGTTATTCATATAGTGTACACTGATTATTACACTTTGGATGAATGCGCCGTGTTTTCTAAAAAAAAACCCCACTTTTTCTGATGAAAATCGGCAATTGACGTAAAATAATCTATCACAATGTCGGCACAGCTCTTCCACTTGTTCAGCCATATTTGGTTCTGGAAATTAAAATCTGCGCTCCGGACGCACCACTCCTTGTTAATTGGTCAAGACAAAAAAAATCATCCCCAATAATAATACTCTTATCGCTGTAGCCAATAAGAAACTCCTACACCACCCTCGCACATGCGCTGTAGACGCTTAAGAAGCGAAGACAGAGGTCTGGAGCGATGCGTGAGCGGGGGGTCAGACCTTCTCCGAGAGATGTAAACAAGACATGGCGAGACCTGTGACTGACCAAACCTAATAATATTGAAAAATTAATATCTCGGTTATCCTTAATTTCCGTCTGAAATATCATAGAAGAAAAAGGTCTTAGAACTGTCTAACGTTACGAAATACATATTAATAACAGAGAGAAAGACCGGTGTATTAGGTACTCCTCAACTTATGACCACCCGGACATACGACCACCGCAGTCGTATTAAATATTTTTCAAATTACGTATTTTCAAGATCTCGATGTTAGTGATCGCGCTGTGTACTGACAAAATTTTCGTTTGTAATTCCCTTTAAAATGGCTGGCAAGTGTAAAAGTGAAAGTCCTTGTGGTGCCGAGAAGAAAAAGAGACACCCATTTTAGATTTTCTAGTACAGTATTATTTTTGCCTTTTCGACTTACGACCAATTCGACTTAAGACCTGGTTGTTGGTCCAGAACCCCGTCGTAAGTCGAGGAGAGCCTGTTTATCATTCTGCCTGATCAAGAATTGAAATGCAAAGATGAGAAATGCTGCTGATTGGCTAAGATGAAGGTGGCAACTGACCATTCACTGCGCAGTTCGAACACGAGGGCTGATTTGTAGAACTCGCTACTGGTTGGCTGGTAAGCGGACGGCAAGTGACCAATCAGCAGTTGTAGGGGAGTGTATCCACTACAACGTGACCGATTGCCCAAGCGGCTAATGAGCCGGTTAGTGGTGAAGAGGATAAAAGTAGTTTAGAATGTCCCCCAAAATGTGGAGGAATTGCAGCTTTTGTAATTTAGTTTTTCCCTCATTATTATGAGTACAGTAAATACTTTCACCCGAGGATGCCATGTTTACCCCTTAACTGTTGACAAATGCTTTATAGTGACTTCCATACCTTACTGTAAAGGGGGGGATAGAAAGGTTTTTTTTTATCTTTGTTTCTTTAACTGATTAATATTTATGTAAGAGATATTTTCTTTTCAATTTTTTTATAACTTTTATTTCTCTTTCCTCTTATTATACAGTACAGTATTACAATTTATATATCACTTTCTTGAATTTCTTTGTTTATATTTTTTTGTTATTTCTGTCTTATATAACCTTTAATTTTCTTACTTATATTATATTATTTTCTATATTTTTCTAATAATTCTTTTCCAAGTTATTTTCCATTTCTTTCAATGTTTATATTTTTCTTATATTGTCCTCCAATTCTTTCAATATTTGTCAGTATACTGAGTTATATTCTATTCAATGGATTAACCTGGGAAAACTGAATCATTCTTAGCAACACCCACGAGTATAATTATTATACCTACACGGTAAACTGCCACCACCCAGGCTTTTATTCGAATATAACTTGTATAATTAAGGTGTTAGGTAGCGTGGTAGGCGAGCTTAAGCACGTGGGTTACAGTATTTATTTTCTGAGAAGCAATTGTTAGAAGGAAAAGAGCAGTGATACTCACAATATACTAATTCTATATTGATAAAAATCAAAAGTGAATAAGATGACAATTTAAACACTCAGACAAGAATGGACTACTAGGTCTTACTTTATAAGTAACAAAAAAGATCTTTGATCATTTGTTACAACAATAAACAACCATTATATTATTTCCTTGACAATAAAGATGATAATTTTTACACACTTGCTAATAGGACAGATATTAATATATTAATTATATCATGCTAGTTCTGAATGAACAACAAGAAACATGTACCAGATCTCATTTTGTAGTACACATTGATGGTTTACTCAGCACATAAACTTTAATACTGGTAATATCAATGGTTTCAATACTCATCTTGGGACAATTATATTTGTTAATTATCCACCATCATGTACAAGGACACTACTTTGCACATGTAATTGAGATTAGTACACCGGGTGCATATCGCTGGTGTTTACTACAACAAATGAAGCACGCTATTAGCGTTGGTTGAGCTGCAGCGCACAGCTAAGGAACTCATCCTCCCGGGTGTATCTCCCAGGGTGCATTACTCTCTCTGAACTTAATCTCGCTGAGTTAGAAACCTCGTGCTTTAAAGGTCTAAACTCAATTACACACAATCGTAAATCTGGCAATGACACACGATATTTACATTACGTTAATTCTTACTTGGCAAGTGACAATTTCACTATGTTAAAACATGAACACTGATATTCACAAAGTTCAACTGAGTTAAAATGACTTAATATGGCGGATGTGAGGTACCTAAGATACGATGGGGGGGAGGGGGGGCGTCAGAAAGTGACGCCAACCCTAACTAACTGGCAACTCAGGCATGCCAAATGGGCAATTCACTCATTGACATACATTTCATTTAAATCAGTTGCTGTACATTTGGCTATGAAAATCAGTGTCATGGGTCAGATAATTTTTTTACATATATTGCTACAATCTAATCAAAGTTTGAGCTTGTCAGGCAATAATGAATTGGAAATGGGCGTCAAATGCACAAGCTGATAATGTCTTTCTTACGACCTCACCAAAATAGAGACAAGGCCTATTGAGAGTTTGCCGTTAGATCTAGGAGATAAGAAGACTGACAAATTCTTTTCAGGATATAAATTACTTTCTAAAATATAAAACTGACAATAATTTCAATACAATCATCAGATTCTCTGATTGTGAATCAAAATGATCTAACTTCAGTATCAGTTAGAAACTCAGGGTATCCCTAGGGATTTGTCACTTTTACTGGCAGACTATTCAAACTTATTTGACAATTCTACAGTTGAAGCTTTCAACATCACTCATAAGGGATTTTGAATGTTTCATCTGTAATCAGTCATATCTAATTTGATGCAAAACAATTGAGTTCTTTCAATTTAAAATCTCTGAACAAAATATGAGGTATTAAGAAATATCAGTCTCTCTGAGGTACATGAGAGAAATCGGACGACTCGGGCATACTGAAGTGGTGAGAACATGGACGTCTCAACTGGGGGACTCAATAAAGAAGTTATTGCTACATGTTTTATGGGCTATTGAGTGTAATATGAATTGTCCGATTTTACGTTGACTAACATGTACGACCGTGGTCAGTACATTACAACCAAATCTACTTAACCTAATGAAAATTAACTTGCCAAATCTAACCTATAATTACTTCCAATCTAGGATAGGTAGGTTAGCTTTATTTTTTATCATATCATATAAGGAATGTAAATATGGCATCACTGGGAGATTGTGTCGATGTAAATTCATGCTCAGGACAAAAATCTGCCAACACAAATTTATGAAAGTGTGACATCTTTCACTTTGGGGGATTTCAGTATTATAAAGGTAAAGAAGTTTCCTTCAATGGAAAATTTCTTAGTAAGTACAGTATGT
The DNA here is from genome assembly GCF_018991925.1 of Homarus americanus. Classification (NCBI taxonomy): domain Eukaryota; kingdom Metazoa; phylum Arthropoda; class Malacostraca; order Decapoda; family Nephropidae; genus Homarus; species Homarus americanus. Next base: position 517,523 of record NW_024744839.1, read on the forward strand.
TAAATTTGCCATGCATGGAAATACCGTGGAAAATTTTTTTTGTAGTGTATTTCATCGTTTTTCATAAGAATTTGACCTTCATTTTCATTGGAAGTGAGTAGTTATTGAGATGTGACCTCCCCCACCCAATTGCAAACAATATTGGTTGCACAAAGTGGGCAGGGCTTTGAAGTAAGAGGGACATTGTGGGGTAAAAACACGCAAAAAACTGACAAAACAAAATCTAACGTCTCATAACCAGAGAAACCCCTTTCACCAGTAGGATAAAGTGATGCCACTTGAAAGAGAAAGTGGTGAATTATGGTGTTTGGACACTGTAAGTCCATAATTACGAGATCTCTTCCTCTTAGGGAGTGTCTGTGTCTTACAGCAATACCAGGTTTGCTGATCTTCACAATACTGACAGTCTGAATCACATCTTGGACACCATAAACCCTGAAGATGTCACCAGCTGGGGTAGTGTTCTCAAATACAAGCTAAGGAGCAACCTTCACAGACAGAAGCCAAACTGAGTAATAGTAAAATATGTATTTTCCTGCGAACTCGTATTGTGTTTAAGTGAAATAGAAAAGTCAAAATAACTCGAACTACAATATAGAGTTCTGACGGAAACGCTCTAAAGTATTTTCTCTATCCCCTATAGAAGAATCGGTACAGTATAGAGTACTGTACTGTGCATGGCAACTTTGAAATATTAACTAGTACAGTACCTCGATAGTCCTTTATGTTAGACCTGTGTCCCCGGTTTCTGAATCATATTGTACCTGTATGTATTTAATTACAGAGATACCTGTGGTCGAGGGCTTTGGTGGCAACATTGACATAGTCGAGGAGGACGATGTCTTGGTGTTGACCCGGGATAACTTCCTTCATGTTGTTAACTCAAGAGATGTTATTTTGGTTGAATTTTATGCTCCATGGTAAGTAAGGTGTTTCAGAAGTCCTGCTTGTATTAGTATTATTTAGCTGACCATATGCAGATACTTTACTGTACTGTCATCTTAGGTAACCTGCCACCTATTCCAACCCAACTAATTTTTAAAACCTAACTTAACTATTCCTAACCAAGTGTTCCAATCATGGGAACCATAGGAGGCAGTATCTCTCCATGAATCAGGGAAGGGAGGGTATCTACTCTACTGCCTAACCTTGGTTCTTGGAAAACATGTCTTATATTTAGCGGTTAGTTTTTAAATTTATCAAGGAGGCTGGCCGCCTCCTGAAAAAATAAAATGGTTTTACTGTATAATCTTTGAAGTCTGTATACAGGCAGTTGCCGAGTTATGAATGGCTTAAGTTCCTGGACCCTGTTTGTTAGTTAAAATGTTAATTCCATAGGTTAGGTTAAAACACAACTCTACCTATACAAAAGAACAAAAAATATCTCGAATATAACATGTATGAATACTGTAAATAAAATTATGTTAACCAACAAAGTAATGTAGAAATAAAAATTTTAATTACATTGGCTGTTTGTAAGTACTGTATCAGCAAATGCTTGTAGGGCAGAACAGATTTTTTTGATGAGTACATGTATTGGGTTTCCGTTCATAAGTACAGGCATTCATAACTTGGGGACTGCCTGTATTTATAAATATATGTACAGTATGATGTTTGATTGTTCAGTACGTGTACAGTATGCAAATCAATTAATCAATCCCAATAACTATCTACAGTACAGTACTGTATATGTTTGCTGCTCTCTTATTTACTTTGATTTACTGTTTGTGATTAACCATATCAGGTGTGGCCACTGCAAGCAGTTAGCTCCTGAATATGCTGCAGCTGCCACAGAACTGAAAGAAGAAGGGATAAGTTTGGGTAAAGTGGATGCCACCAAGGAGCAAGAGCTGGCCAAGGAGCATCTTGTATCTGGCTATCCAACCATTAAACTCTTCAAGAAGGGTCAGCCTGTTGAAGATTACAGTGGTGCAAGAGATTCCAGAGGTTTGTAATGTAAGGTTGAATCTTTAGTGTGTATAAAATACTTTGATGTGTGAAGTAGAGATCTAATAGAAATAGATATTGGTAAGATACTGTTTCTCTGTAACTACTCTGCTTCAGTTCTCATACTGTAGTTCATGGGAATATGAAGTTGGGTTGTGAACAGGTTTTTTGTAGTTTGTAAATTGAATGATAGAATGATTTTCCTTGTGGCTTGATAGTAAAAGTGCTTTGATCTTGTTTACAATACGTATATAAACCTGGGTGTGTTTCCCCACAGCACTGGTGGACTACATGCGTATACATGCTGACCCTAACTATGAGCCTCCTCCCTCTGCTGTTGTTGTCCTCACTACTGCCAACTTTTCAAAAACTGTCAAGTCCAAAGACCTCATCCTTGTAGAATTCTATGCCCCCTGGTGTCGACATTGCAAAGCTGTGAGTAGATTTTAATGCTTAAGGTGTATTTTGGTCAATACACAGTAAAAGTTGTGTCAAACTTGGGATATACATTGGGGTCTAGTTTTTTTATTTTTTGACTCATTCTTTCTATTCCTAGAGTTTGCATTTATCACATTTTAAATAAGAAAATCAATTTTGTGTATGAGTTTGGAGGCATAGCCTTCAAATATTTTCATTTAACTGACATTTCTAGAGAAGTACAATACTATTTTTGGTGAATTTAAAACATTTTTGTGCAGCAACCTCAAGGTGTTCTTAAAATACAGTAGGTAGGTATCACTTGTAGTTGAAAGCATGGGGTCAGGACATGGCTTCAGGAGCTTGCACAACTCGACTATGCTTGATTGAGTCACAGACATAAAGATTCTAGCCTCAATCTCCTAGATGTTTTGCTGGCAGTGTCTGTGCTTCTAGCTCGTGCAACTGTACTGATCATATGTGGCATTTCAGCAGCCTTTTTTCTCAAACTGAAATTATGATTGTCAACTTTAATTTACGTAATTAAATGCCATGCTTGCCTGACCTTTTCTTGTTTTATTTTTATTTATTTTTTATTTACCATATTCAATTATGTTAATTCCCTTGTTACAGGGATGTTTTCCAAGGTTTCATTACATGCAGAGAGGATGAAAAGCACACAACTGTGTACCTTAGTGTGATGTAAAAAAAATTTGGACGGTAGAAAGTAAATCACAGGTGTGAAGCTGGTACAGATAAAGGCATCCTGTAATATCCTTCAATTTCTAAGTTTGTTATTTGGGTTTGTTCCCACTCATTCTTAAGCTTTTGCTTGTTTGATATCCAAGGATTTTTTGTTACACAGTCACATTACCTCAAACATAAGAGGCATTGCAGTTGGGCCTTTAGGTGCCCTTGATCCAACAGGAATACCTAGGGATCATTTATGGTGATTTGTAGCATTAACCTTTTCCACATAATGTATCCTGGTTACTGTAGTTTGACCTTATAGATTATTCGTCAATTACCCATAGGTCATGATGTATTCATGATGCTATATTTTTGAAGGAAAACGTTATCAAAGTTTTTAAAATTAGACTGTGAATGGAATTACTTTTTGAAAAAAAATAAAGAATATTAAGAAAATTTAAGAAAGATCGGTAATAAAGAGATTGGCAGTCTGTAGGGAAAGTGCGTGTGAATTGATTAAAAAATGAAATTTTTTGTGATTTGTGGAGAGTAAAAATCTTTACATTAAAGTGTAAAAACTTCTCTAGAAATTTCTAGGTTATTTACTGTGATTTCAATGGTTGTTGTTGATATTTTCAGCTTGAGCCAGACTATGAAGCTGCAGCAAAGGATCTTAAAGAACACAGCATTCCTTTAGCCAAGGTTGATGCAACAGAGGAGAAGGAAATTACTGATGAATATGGAGTTAAAGGATACCCAACTTTGCTGGTTGGTATTCTCATGATTACACGTTGATAAATCTACATCTTCAATTGAAATTTGTTTGGATTTTAATGCATTGAGCAGTGCGAGGGAGTTTTATCCCCCTCCACCTGAGAATTAAAAAAAAAGATTTTACATGTTGAATTTATGCAAGGACACAAAGCAATAAGAAATACAGCGGTATCTTTATGATATGGTTTTGAAAGTCCAACAATGGGTGTAGGTCATGAGGGTGATTAAAGTGTTGGGTTAAACTGCCAAGTGTAGTTAGATGTGATGTATTTAATAGTACAATAGTTTCTTCATGTCATTGATAATGTAGCAGTTGAAAACACTTATTGGGGCCACAATATGTCGTTCACCAGTCTGCTTCTTAGATTTCATGACTGGTACTGTATGTTTCCATGAAATTTGTTTAAAAAAAGTTTTGATGAATTTTTTTATGTTCAGGTTCTAGAAAGGTGCTGACTCATGTATCATCATATATTTGCTTGATTTGGTTTTTAGGAAGGACATGTTCATCAAAATATTCACTGCTTATGTCTATATCTGGCATGTATGACATTGTTTTAAAGAGTCAATATCACACAGATACTGTCTCAGGGCATTTCACTATACAGGTAGTCCCCGATTTACGACTGCTTGGACTTACATCCATCAGTACTTACGACCTGCTCTGACCTTACGACCGCCGCAGTTGTGACCAAATTTTTTTTTTTCAAATGATGCGTGCATTTTCTATAACAAAACGTTTCCAGTTAATGTAGTCTCCATGTATAATTAGAAAATTATGGGGGGCCCCGTGTGCATTCAGCTGACTACATTAAAGGAGTGCTCAGTCACACTGTATCCATTCCTCATTATTTATTACTTTTACTGTACTGTATTTCATTGTAGATTTGTTATTTATTTTATTTATTTTTTATTTTATTTTTTATTTGTGTCGGACTTACGACCATTCGGACTTACGACCTGGATTTGGGTCCCTAACCCTGTCGTAAGTCGGGGAGCACCTGTAGTGCTGAAAAACAAAAATATCTCCAATCTGTATTATGGTACAAGTACCTGTACTGCACTAGGTTATAAAAGTAATTTCCCACATAATAGGTTAAGATGGGGAGAAGCCTATTATGAAACAATGCAGGAAATTTTTATGAGCTTTGAAGTGTTGATCTGCAGCTTATTTTCCTTGTATGGAGTTCCAGTGCTATGAATGTGTGACATGTTTGCTTAGAGGGTTAAAGAGCTGTTTTTAAGTGTAAAAGTTCAGAGAAACTTAATGGTTATGCTATACAGTATTTAAGACATCTTTGTTACTTTTACAAACACTTAGATTTTTAAAAAAGAAAATATTAAATCTAAGTATCATTCCAGTTGATATTGTACGTGATAAAACCACATTCCACAGGTGTTCCGCAATGGGAGACAATTTGAGTATAAAGGAAAGCGTGATCATTCTGGTATTGTTGACTATATGAAGGAACAGGCTCGGTTGCCCTCAAGAGAGGTACAAACTGCTCTGGAGGCCCAGAACAACTTTGCAAGAACAGATGCGAATGTGATTGCTTATTTTTCAGAAAAGAATGATATGTTTGAAGAATTCATTGGAGCTGCAAATGAATTACGAGGTAAGCTTGGTGCTTTTTACTGCTCACAGTACAGTACGGTAAGATCTCATATTTCGCGTGATTTCATTTCGCGTTTTTTTTATTTTGCGTGCGTTACTTAATGTAATCAAGTCTTATATTTGGCGTAAAATATCGTGAATTTCGCGCGATAAAGCGAGCTGAATGCTGGTCACCGTCTTGAATGATGTCCTAGCCTTCATACCAGTTAGTCATTTCTGCTACAACGTGTGTTTTGTCAACGCGAATTGGTTGCAGCGCGATTGATGAATAGGGGAACACTGTTTGTAAAACGCGAACTTTTGCATACGAATGTTGGCTATAGCGCGATTCTATCCTCAACGTTTTTAGCGTGACTCGGGTTATGCAATGTTTACAGTTCATGTTCGACATCACATGTTAAACTGATTCGTGTCTTTTGTTTGTGAAGCGCTTTTTGAGAGGTACAGTGGGGTATGCTATAACGAATCTAATTGGCTCTAGAACCTCGTTCGTTATAGCATTAGTTCGTTATAGGATTAATCCGTTCCAGGCCCCCAAATACAACCACGTAACACTGAAAAATTTCTGTGGAAATTGTAAAAAATACGGTACTTTATCTTACCTTAGTGTTGTTAGTTTACAGGACAGGAGGCAGAGGAGGAGGGGGAGGAGAGAATTATGGAGAAGAGGTGGAAGGAGAGGAGTCATCCTCCCTAGCCATCTTTGGTGACTGTCTTACAGGCACTTTGTCTGTTTATTTATAATTTCTTTCTTAGTTTCAAGGGTTATTAGCTTTCTCACTCGCTTTTGACGATTCATTGTTACAATTGTACACTTGTATAACAAAATAGTTATAAAAATAACACGAATTTCCACATCAAAAGACGAAATTTCAACAAGTTCAGTGGTGCACTGACTACACAATGAACCAATATGGCGCCTGACGCTCTTTATGTGAGCTGCGGTACAACAATATTCATGCGTCAGACGAAATAGTCCCGTATTCATTTGCGTTCGTTGTAGGAGTTGCGTTCGTTATAGCATTCTCAATTTTATAGGTAAAACCATTCGTTATAGGAATATTCGTAGTAGAATCCGTTCGTTATAGCATACCCCACTGTACTCTGTAATTTTTTTTGCAAATTTATCTGTTACCCATAAATACTGTATGAAAAGAATAAGTAAAAAGAATGTTTCGCAGTGAGGACTAATAATGGTTTACACCAGCGCTCTCTGTTTACATCACGTGATCAGTTGAATCGTGCAGTTTCTGTCAATTACCCTGTGATTTTTGCTATTTCTCCAATTTTGTTGTGTTAGCAATGAATACGGAAAGACAAGGTAAGAAGAATGTTTCCAAGAAGCGTTCTGGTGATCGAATTGCCGGTGGTGAACGTAAAAGAGGTTTTCAAGAATGCAACTATCGCGTTGTAGCCCGCGCCAACCTAGCGACTGCCTAGTGCTGGTGGGGATGGGACAGACCCACCTAAGCAGCCAAATAAGGAAAAGGAGAAGCGGGACTATCATAAGGGAGTTAAGTTTGCCAAGTACTCAATGCAGGATAAGCAGCGTGTGATTAAATTACTTGAGGAAGGCCTAAAAACTAGTTTCCGGAAAGCACAATCAAGTCAATGAAGGCAGAATTTGTATCATTTGGAGGTTATAAATGGGAAAACCAGAGGTTGATGTAGAGTGCCCAGTCTATATTGTTATTTTTCCCATTAGTTTATGTATTTGAATTTGGCGCAATTTTTCCAGTCTATATTACTCGCGAAATACAAGATCTTACTGTATTATATTTTTGTACCATACTGTAGGTACACATTTATTCTTATCTTTAATTGTTCTGGAAGTATGGCAGTTGATAAAAACAAAGGACATTTTTAAGTTATTGTAATTTTGAGTGGTGAGTTTGTATGAAGATACACTTAAATTTTAGGTATATTTAAGTGAAATGGGTGAAAGGGGCAGACCAAGCTTAGATGGAAGGATAGTGGTGGTGCATATATGAGAGGAGAGAACAAGTGGTGAGGCCTGACTTGTCACATTTGATGTCTGGTGGCTTCTTTGACTCTGTAAAACAGTGTCATTAAATGTTATGATTATCTTATTTAAACCTGGTTAAAATTGAGTTGCTGGATATAAATCTTGTATAAATTATCTTCCCATTTTAGGCAAGTTATCCTTCTTCCATACCTTTGATGATGTCACTGCTGAGCAGCTCAAGCTGAAGGTCAACACCATCACCATCATCATGCCAGAGATCTATCATTCAAAATATGAAGATAAAGTGTTCAGGTATAATAAGGTATGTACTGTAGTGTCTTGGGATACTATAAGAAACAAGGAACTTTGAATGTGTGTGGGTGTAACCAGAGTGAAAGTAAAACCTTTCACAGGTTGCTTTTGTGCATGGGAAATGTTTATGTGCATGTACTGTATGTTGATGAATTGGTTGATTTTTTATGCCAAAATTTTAAATTATTGACAGGCAACAGGAACGTACAGGGAAATAGCAGCTTGGATTGAAAAAAAAAGTATACCTTTGGTCGGGCAACGCACGATGAGTAACAAGGAGTTCAAATATGCAGCTCGGCCTCTTGTTGTGATATATTATGATGTGAACTTTTCTCATCAGTATATAAAAGGCAAGTATTAAAGTCCAAACTATAAGATAGTATTAATTCTCATTATTGTATAAATTTGTCTTCACTCTTGCAAACTCACGCACTGCAGTACAAGATGGCCAGTAACAAGAGCAACACATTTTCCTCTTTACTTGGCCATTCATTTTCTTGAATTGCATTAACAGAAGTGTTCTGCCATGGTAGAGTATTCCTGTTCCATAATGTCCCTAGGTACGCCCCTGTTTCATACAATATACCAGCAACCACTCGACCACTTGATGCCATGTTTTCCTGTCTTGCACTTAACCTGCAGTTTTTTCTCTTCTTGCATTCAACACATCTTCCTCAAAATATACTCTCCAACATTCTCTTGCTTCCAATTTTTGAAGTACGGCAGTCAAATATCTAATGTTTTATTTGTATTGAATATATTGAGTATGGATTTTTGCCAGATTTTACCCACACAGCCTATTATCTCAGTGTAACTATTATGATAGTCTGAATTTAGACTGAATAAATGACAAACTATATTTTTTATTATTTTGAGCCATAAACAGACATTCACACACTCCTTTGTCATTCATTCATTTGTCCTGTAAAAGATGTGTAAATTTCATCACAGCATATTTGAACTTGTTATTTATTCACTTCATTGCACTACCCATTTCTAGAACTCGCTACCCTTCCATGTCTTGCCATCTAGTGTACTTACAATTTACAACTCTTTAATTGTAGGTCACTCACACACAACACAGAAGTAGATTATGCATTTTCACTGGCATTGGGTTTAGTCTTGGGTTGGGCCTCATCTTCCACACACCTGCTTCTAAGGTTAGAATTGGGCCTTGGTGTTACATACATGATCTTGTGTTAAAAATAGGCCTGATGTTGGGTTTATACCACCATAATGTGTTTCTGGGTTGAGGATCCTGATAGATGGATTTAGTGGCTCAGATGTGGACACTATCGCCCGTATTATTAAACAACACCTTCCCTTGAAGAGGGCTGTCGTGTTTCAACCCGAGTTTTAAACTAAATAGGTCCTGAAGGACACTACAATACTTAATTGGGTGGTGTGGCAGTAAAATTAACTAATTCCAATACTAGAAATAAATTTTATTGGAATTGGTTAATTTTACCGCCACACCACCCCATTAAGTACTGTACTACGTGTCCCTCAGGACTCATTTAGTTTAAAACTCAGGTTGAAACATGACAACCCTCTTCAAGGGAAGATGTTGTTTAATAATACGGGCGTATGTAACAACGAGATTGGCTGCCATTTTATTGTTCGAAGGTATATTGTTTTAGATTTTATTTTTACTATAATGTTATATATATATTGTATAATAACCATTTCTTTATAAAATTTCTCTTTAAAAATATTTAAATCTTTTTTTATGATGTTGTTGTAGACACCCAGTACATCCGTAACAAGATACTGCCGGTGGCTGACAAGAACCGAGACCTCCTCTTTGTTGTGTCAAACGAGGAAGAATTTGAAGAGGAGTTACAGAGTCTTGGTCTGGAGGACTCTGGAGAGTCTGTGAATGTGGCTGCTTTTGCAAACAATTTGAAGTAAGTTATTTGACTTTAGTTTATCTATTTCTGTATTTTCAGTATTATATTAGTGTTCAGTATAATATTCAGTAACTGAGGTTAAGTGTAGTATTGGCAGCAGATGTAAAATACATTTACTGTACAGTACATTATCTCCTAAATGTATTTGCTTTCTCAGCTGGTGTTGCCATCAAAATACCTGTATCTTATTTGTGCATCCTTTTCTTTTTTGGCGAGTCTGTATGGTAATTTTTTATATTTTTGATGATTTTAGACTTGCAGGGAGTGACTTGGCTCTGCAAGGGATGATCCAGAAGGAGTCGAGGCACTCTCTTTTTTCTTAATTAATGATCTGGAAGAAATAATTTAACACCGCACATGTGTTCCAGATCAACACGATCAACTTGCTTACATTCTTGATCTTTGCTTTATTTCTAATCCCCTCACTATTCTTACTCAATTTCTGCCCCCGTAGGATCTTCTGATCACAATCTTACCCTATTATGTCAAACTGGGTGCATCACCTCCCCCACTCCCCTCTAAATGCTAACTTTGGCATTATTGGAGGGCACACTGGCAATCCTTGCGAGAATTCTTCTCCAACTTTCCCTGGGATGAATTTTTGTATTTCTACCCGGGATGCCTTGGTTTGTGTTGATGGTATTCCCGGGGTTTTACTGGGTGGTATGAGTGCATTTATCCAATCTAATACTAAAACTTTCTCTTCAAAATCATGGTTTGATCGCTCCTGTTCTTTTGCATGTAGTGAGAGAGGTAGGGTGTATTGAGTTATGAAATTACCTCTTTCTCCTGTTACTCCCTCCTCTTTCATTACCATATTTAACGGCATATAAGATGCACGACCATTTTAGCAGGGAGTATTTAGGAAAAAACTTTGTGGGTATTTTCCTCCTGTAGCCATAGTTTTCTTTAAATAATATATACAGCCCATGTATATGAGAGGAATAAAACAAAAGTTAAAAAAAAAAATACTGTATGCGTCACCATAGCAATGGAAAATAGCAAGGATGCTACCTCCGCCGATTCCCTAGCAACGTTCCCCCCCACATGCCGCACCCTCCTTCCACTCCCCTGACACGCCGCACCCTTTCTTCCACTCCCCCCCACACGCCACACCCCTCCTTCCACTCCCCCCCCCCCACACGCCGCGGCCCCCTCCCCACACGCCTGCACCCTCCTTCCACCCCCACACGCTGCACCCTTCCACCCCCCACACACACACCCTCCTTCCACCCCCACACGCCACACCCTCCTTTCACTCCCCCACACGCCCACACCCTCCTTTCACTCCCCAGATGCCACAACCCACCCCCCCACACGCCCACAACCTCTTCCACCCCCCACACGCCACAACCTCCTTTCCACCTCCACACGCCCACAACCTCCTTCCACTCCCTCTCCACACGCCACACAACCTCCTTCCACTCTCCCCCCCACACACCACACCCTCCTTCCACTCTCTCCCCACACGCCCCACCCCCTGCACTCCCCCACACGCCCACTCCTCCCCTTCCACTCCCCCACACGTCAGACCCTCCTTCCACTCCCCCCACACGCCACTCCCTCCTTCCACTCCCCTTCCCCCACACGCCGCAGACCTCCTTCCACCCCTCCCCCCCCACACGCCCTCTTCCACTCCCGCCCCTGTCTTCTTCCACTTCCACACGCCACACCCTCCTTCCACCCCCCACACGCCACATCCTTCTTTCCACTTCCCCCACACACATGCCACCCTCCTTCCACTCCACACACCCCCTCCTTCCACTCCCCCACACCCTCCTTCCACTCCCCGCCACACCCTTTCTTTCCATTCCCCACACGCCCACACCCTCCTTCCACTCCCCCACACGCCACATCCTTCTTTCCACTCCCCCACATGCCACCTCCTTCCACCCACACGCCCACACCCTCCTTCCACTTCCCACACGCCACATCCTTCTTCCACTCCCCCCCCACACACGCCGCACACCCTTCCACTCCCCCTCCCCCCCCCAGTTCTGATTAATGGGGATTCTGGCTAACGGAGATATTACTTGTAAAGGTAAACCTCTTGGTGCGATATCCCGAGATGCAATATTCCGCTATAACGATGGATGTAAATTAAGACCATCTTACTATATACGATCAAAACAACTCGCTCTAACGATAGCCATCAATATCCAGTGGTTGGAATTTTTTATCTTGAGTGCAAACTATGGGTTGTATATACTACTCAAATTAATCGATGTCTTGCAAGGATTCCAGCAATGTAAATTATATTTTTCTACGTCAAGTCGGTGATATTTTATAAGATTATAGTTTTTAACACTATGCATGACGCATCTCTACCTTTACTTGTAAGCCTACCCACGCGTTGCCACACGGTCAACCCGTGCACTACGGCCCTGTGTTTTGTTCCTTGTTGATCGTAAACTCGCCATCGCATGGCTCCATGATTATATGCCAGCACTGTACATTGTGCTTATCATTGGTGTTTTTTTTTTATATAGTGAAAGGACAGCACTTGCATTTAGATTGAACTGTGTTATGGTGACTAAGGTGTGTAGTGTCAGTTGATCATTGTTTTTGTTACACTTGTTTGCTCTGTTTTTGTGACAACTGCTTTTGCTCTGTTTTTGTGAATGTGAAGTGAGCAGTGTAACTTGCAAATGTCTGGGAGTCAGTGACATCTCCACTTCACCTACAAGAGTCCCCTTACCCTCAAAGGGGACCTGTGATGGTGACCAGGCTTATTCTTCAGGATGTGGCAAGTGCTGTTTAGTTGTTTTGTATTGATAGTAGCATTGTAGGATTTATTTTTTTGGTGATAGATGAGCTTTGGAGGGGACTGGCTGGGAACATATCCCATTGAACCCCATGCTCTAATGCTCCCTATTTGTGATAATTCACCTAGCAATGGGTTTTTCAGGAACCTAACCCCATTGTTTCTCGAGGTTTACCTGTACAGTATATAGTATACTATAAAAGCAGAAAAATGAAGAGCATGGGTGTGTATGTGTGGGAAGTGGACGTATGTATTGAGGCAGTGAACTGTAACCGTATCCTGCCGCACTCTCTTTCCCCCCTATGTGATGTCGCGGCATACAGGCAGCAGCCATACACCTCTCTTGGGTCAGCTTAGTGACTGCCCGGATGAACTGTGTTACGTGTATGCTCTACTTAATAATGTGAGGAATAAATAAAAATAATGATATACAGGTATATATTAAATAAAAGAAAAAATCCTGTGTTGCCCTTTGTCAATCATCTCATGGGATGGGAGATGAGGAACAGCTAAGAGCTCCCCCATGCTACACCCCCTCCCTTTCCTGCTCCCTTTCCCTTGCAGTGTGGGCTAATTGTCGAGCACGTAAAATTTTTTATTACCTTTGTTTTTTCCCAAATTATAATTACTTTTTTGCACGTTTTGTATGAACAATTGTGTGTGCATGTAATAGTAAAAGAAAATGAAGAAAATTACTTATATCTATCCAAAATTACATGTTGAACAATAACATATCACAGCTCGGCCTCACCCATTCGAGTGTTACTGGGTGGTGACTTGGCTACTCAATTACATGCCATCTCCATGGATATAATTCTTCGTTATCCCTCGTTTAGGATATTATTTCTCGTTGCCCCTTTTTTAGTGATTTTTTGCTTAACAATTGGCTTTTCGGGAGTGTATACCAATTGTTAAACATGGATTACCTCTACATATCTTCGGTGTTGTCTTACTTTCACTGAAACTCTACACACTTTAGCACATCCCCATTTGTACATGATCATCTGTTTAAGAAATAAGAAACACAGAAAGATGAAGCTGAAATGAGATTTGTATTTTAGATATCCAATGGATCCGGAGGATGAATTTAGTGCTGATGTCCTCAGTGATTTTGTTGACAAACTTAAAAGTGGTAAGTTTTCATTGGTCTATGATCTGTTGTTGCTTGAAATATCTGCTATAATACATTGTTAGTGCTATAAGAAAGAAGATAATGTTCAAGATTATTGCACATGTGGAAGAGGATTTATGAGGTGGTGTCTAAGTTTAAAAGTAGTGCTAATATATTTGTTATGGACATGAAACATAGCAACCCGAATGAACTTTTATCTGATTTTACAGGGAAGTTAACTCCACACTTGAAGTCTCAACCAGTTCCTAAGCATCAAGATGGCCCTGTACGTGTGATTGTTGCCAAGAACTTTGAACAGGAAGTAATGCTCACCAAGAAAGATGTTCTTATTGAGTTCTATGCTCCATGGTGTGGCCACTGTAAGAACCTCGACCCAATATACAAGAAGTTGGCTAAACAGTTGTCAAAGATTAATCCAGATGTTGTGGTTGCCAAGATGGATGCCACAGCAAATGATGTATATCCCCTGTTTAAAGTGGAAGGATTCCCAACCATCTACTTCCTGAAGGCTAATGAGAAGGATAACCCCATACCATTTAGTGGTGACAGATCACTTAAGAAGCTCAAGGTAAAGAACCTAAATCATAGATTTTAAAGTATATGAAAGCTACTTTGATTAATTTTAGGGGTGTGATTATACCTACCTCATTTGTGGGAAGTAGCTGATGGTAACTTGGGAAATATGAATAAGCCACTAGAATGATATAGCTTGAGAAGACTGCCATTCTATTTTATATATCATATCCAAGTGGATGGGAAAGAAGAGGAACAGTGGGATTCACATGAGATTCATATAATCCACTTGTCAACTAAAGGGAATTGAAATAGTGAATTATGACAAATATTCAGTGCTTTCATAATTGTTCACTTTTTCACAAAGTTGCTTCATTAGTTCAAGACTCTAGTCCCTCCTCCCTGTCTTCTGTTTTTGTATACAGTGTAGCTGTGAGACTGGTAGAATTATGTGCTGAGAGAAGATTGATAATGGGGAATACACTGTTTGTAAACTGAAATTCAAATAGGTACAGAGGTATAGAATTGGAGAAGAGAAGAGAGATGTTTAAATGTGTTGGACAAGATTGAACTGTAATCTATGTAATGTAGGTGTGCTGAGAGAGAGTTAACCCCTAACCTGTGGGCCCCCTCACTTTAGTTTCTCCTAGAGAGCCTTTGGGCTTCATCCCCATGTAAAATTATTGACTTGGCACCAAAATTTTTTGATAAAATTTACTTTTGTTTCTGACAGTAACTGGAAACTATTGGCATATTTTTTCCATGACCACAAAGAAATTCCTTAATTGTACCATGGAGAGTGCCACATCTCATGACCCCCACCCTGGTAATCCCTACCCCCCTCCAAGATATGCTTAGTAAATAAGGTAACCATATCCAGAGATATAGGAGTACAGTACAGTATTAGATATGAAAGAACTAAGTTATACCATTTGAGCTACATTACAGTACTGTACTACTTAAAAGGTGACATGTAAATATAATTCTATAATAATATTTTAACAAGAAAAGCTGTCTGAAATTATGAGTTTGTTTTAGATCACCGTTCTTGCCTGGTACAAGATATTATGGTAGTGAATTTGTTATATTTATAAATTGAAGTTGATGACCTTGAAAGTGTTTGTAAATTGACAAATTGCTTTTTATAAATACTTTAACAGGGGATAGGTTAGGGTAAGATAGTTTAGGTAGGTTTTGAAAGTTGAGGTTAGGATTTACTGTATTATGATTAATTGCTCATACTGTGTGTATAATTATTTTCATTTACTTTACAGGAGTTTGTTGCACAAGAAGCCACCATCTTTAATGTTGAGCAGGAGGCTCACCAAGGCAGAGTAGAACTATAGATGAAGAATGTTTGTGGACAAGTTTCTTGGATATTATTTTTCAACCTAGAAAGTTACCTGTTGGTGAACATTTGTGATGTGTAATTCTGTATCAAAGATGTTTTGAACAAATGAAGTTAATGGTTGTAAAAGTTTTAAGAAGTATCAGAATAACATCTACTGTAGGTTTGGGTCTGGGGAGCTTGCTTAAGGTTCTTGGTTACATGATCTGAAATTAGTTATTGTATGTAATTAAGTCCATAGTATTTTAAAATTGTACTTAAGTAGGTGTTGCATAAAGTGAAAATTCATCAGCAATATGCAATCAGTTATGAACAAATGTGGTGACATTAGTATGCATTATACCAGTGAGTTTTATGTTATAGTATACACGTATATGTTATGACAAGTTCAGCAGATGCTATTGGATGATGGAAACATGTGTGGCAAAGCACAATATTAGTTAGAAACATAAGGTCTCACCACTGTACGTACAGTATCTTAATATATAGAGTAATATTATGAGTGTTGGCAGTAGAGTACTGCTGAAAGATCATAGCAGCACTGGAGTGTTTTAACTCATAGTATTGTCTGTTTAATCAACATTGTGATCTGATAAAGATATAACAGTGTGGTCACACTGCTTTAAGTTTGAAAAAGTTCAGAAAGTTTTAAGCCATAAACTTGTAACTGAATTTTAGGGTGTGTACTGTCACAGGTTCAGCAAAGCTAGACGTTGGCTTCCATGAACTGTGGACTATTGGCTCTCTTTTAACTTATCTCTATTTGTTGTGAACAATATTTGGTGGAAAATATTGTAAAACACAGACTTCAAGTACATTCCATGGACTTGGTGTTCTTTTGTCCTCTATTTTCTGGTTCCTGTGGAAATGTTTCTAATTTTCTAAAATAAATGTTCTAAGATAACATTGTTTATTTAATCACAGATAATACAGTGTAAGAACCTGTGATTCGCCGATAATTGCAGTAGAACATTAGTTATCAACCCTAATGCAAATGTTTTTTACTTTTATTATTTTTCCTCAGTCTCGGCGACAAAAAATGAAAACTGCACAATTTCATGAGAAGAGGGAATCTCAGATCATTAGTTACTTGTATAAATCTATAAATGCTTTATTAGTATTATATAACATTGAACTTCCAGGATTACATTTTTCTTTCCAGCCTCATTACTCCTCACTTTCCATTTCAGTATTCACCCCAGACTTGTCTCCCCTGCACCTTTACTTTCATTATATACAGTAATGTGTTCATTTTAGTCCATAACCTTTGTTCTTATTGACATAGAATAGCATAAATAGATCCTACTTCCTGCTCAGTCACATGTAATAATAATAATTAAAGGTTTATTGAAAGAGCATAGCAGCCAGAAGGCTGAAAATATAGTTACATAATTGGGGAATGGGTTTCGATTTACAAATAATATACAAATAACATAAGTGATACAAATAAGATAAATTATAACTAGATGAGGAAAAGCTCAAGCTACAGGGCATTTCAACATTGTGACAGTGCAAGAAGTAGGATTTACTGGGAGTGAATACACTGGTTTATTACAAGTTATTGATAATTTTTACAATGGTTGGGACTGGGCTGTTTTTATAGTGATCAGTTCGTGCACATATGGGCTGGATGCGGTTGTGGTGTCGAACAGCAATTCTCGGGCTAGGGGCATGGAGCTTGTAACACATGATAATTTTACAAAAAAGGAAAAAAGATTGGAGTATTTCAGTGTACAGAACATAGATACAATTGGGATGACAAAAAAAAAGACAAATTAAGATAGATGAAAGGAACTTCAATTCCATAGCCATAAGTGAAATAAAGTTGCTAGGTAAAACAGCAGTGTATCGCATCAAGTAAGGGGCATAAACGTGGGTTGGTTTTGAGTGAAGTGATGCGAAGGAATATACAGTATGGGTAGTCCATCCCAGAACATTGTGGATTGGGTTGCGAGTGTTTACTTGCCAGGGGGAGAGAAGAGAGGAAGAACAAATGCCAAAAAAGCTTCAGTGTGTTTGATAACTAAGCAATGTGGGGTTTAATTTTAAGAGGATGAAATTATGAATAACTGTGGAATGTCAGTAATGAATGGACATGATAATGGGGAATACACGGTTTGAAAACTGAAATTCTTATGCATACAGAGGTATAGAACTGGAGAAGAAAAGAGGGAGGTTAAACTGTGTTGATGGACAAGACTGAACTGTAATCGAAGTCATGTGGGTGTGCTAAGGGGAGCTGTATATGGAATACATCAAGTGTTCTGTGGTTAAAGCAAAAATAATAGTTAATGAAGAATTCCAATGTACTGTATAGAAATAATTACGGTGTTTTAAAACTTGAGCCGAAGAAACTGATTGATCAAAACTTTGAATGAGATGACAGGGAGGAAATGGATGTACAGTACAGTATGTAAAATAAAAATGGTTATGGAAAGTACAGCTGAAAAGTTTAGGTATAACGGGTAAAGAAATAAAAACATTAAAAGTGTAGAATATGAACGTTTTTTGCTAGTTAAAGAGAAAAAAGAACTTAAGGCATCAGTTGCTGGTTAGAAGAGGTGAAAGCAGGGAGGAATATTTGGATATTTAAATAAGGTTACAAAGTAGGTAAGAGACAAGTAGATGAGAGATTTTACAGAAAACGTTTAGAAGGAATTCACTTGGGTAAACGTCCTCCCCCCCCCCACCCCACCAAAAAAAAAACTACTGTTGTGGTATATTTTAGGAAAAGGGAACAAGAGTATTCACTATCTGAGGTTTCATAGTTAAGTGACCAACTTTTTATGACCAGCCACGTAAAAAGTCCCCACATTTAAGTGGATTCCACTCAAAAACTCTGAAAACTCTCAATAAAATCTACGGATTTTTAGCTGAAGCGTTTGAAATTTCATCCTCTTCCTGGTGTCATGCATGCACACACGTGTCTGTGCCAGTCTCCTGGTTTGTTTCAACCAGTGATGTGTTGTTTATTTCTGCCTTTGTTAGGTCTTTTCGTCCATGTTGTGGTGAATTCTTTTATAATATTTGTAGCTATGAGTTCCCAATCCAAACAGGGTGGTGCAGCGCTCAAAAGGAAATACACTAGCTATAGTATAGATGTAAAATTAGAATTGATTAGGGGAAGAAGAGTGGGAGTGGGCAATCCACCTAGTCCGGTTTCTTTTTCATCCTCCGACTAATCCTCTCCCAACACCCACCTCCATCAATCCAATCAAGTCAAACATTTCTACCTTTGAAGCTAAGTAAATAAAAATATTTTGTTAAAATTATTTATTTTTAAAATGTTTTAAGTATTTAGTCTCAATGAACCACTGGAATGAGTGTGCACCAGCTGGCACAACCTACATTGCCTCAACACACTGACCCCAATGAACGTATAACGTATAAAGTTAAATAATTTCTTAAAATAATGTGTTATCAAATGTTTAACAAATGTTTCTAAGGTAAATAATTGTTAAAAGATATCATATAATTTTTTTTTGACATATTTTCATTACAAGTATTTACTTGGGGATTAATTCCCTGCTTTAAATGGATTAGTTATCAGAAGCATTTTCCAGTCCCAATTAACCGCGAATAATGAGGACCCTCGGTACTGTAAACAGTACGTGGGGTCCTTGGGTTACGAACACATGCCGATATGAACGAAGTCCCATATAGTAAATTATTTTAAGAATCCAACATTGGTACAACTGGTTCGTAGTATTAACGTACAAAAACTAGTTTGTGTAGTGTAGCGACGGGTGGGGAGTAATGCATCGCCCAGTCACGCGCCTTGTGTTTTGCTTATTAACTCTGATTTTGCTGCCCTCATCATGGCTCCCAAGTGCAAACCTGATGCAAGTGATAGTAGTGCATCCAAGAAAAGGAAAACAATTACAATGGAAGTGAAAGTTAATTTAATGAAGTGTTCTGAAAAAGGCAAAACACTCCGTCATTGGTAAAGTGTTGGTCAACGATCAGAGCAATTTTAAAAGACAAACACAAAATTCTTGAACATGTAAAACGATTACCAATGCATTCAACTGTGATAACAAAACAATAAAGTAGATTGATAATTGAAATGGAAAGATTGTTAGTGATATGGGTAGAGGATCAAAATTAATGGCCTTGATTCAGGAAAAAGCAAAAAGCTTGCATGCTGACTTAAAGGCTGCACATGGTGGTGAAAGTGATGGGGAAGATTTTTTCTCTAGTAGGGGCTGGTTTAATTAGTTCAAGGTAAGAGCAAAGTTACATAACATCCCAATAAATTCTCTGTTACTACTACAAATGCCCATCTCTACATGTAAGCCAGCCCCAGTTTCAACTTAAGCTTTTAACTTTAATTTTTATTTTCCTTTTCTGTATTTTTTTTATTGAATTTCTTCTTTTCTTGTAAATTAAATGATTCTAGATATATAAAAGGACTTACACTATGATATAGTGCGCATAGGGTATGTGTTCCGACTTACATTTCCGACTTAAGGACGTCATCAGGAACAGAACTCATTCGTAACCCAGGGACCCCCTGCATGCTGAATATGTAGACAAGAGATATGCATCGATATCTTGTTTTGTATATGAACGATTGAAAAATGAAGGGGTCAGAAAGGAAAAAAAAATTTAAATGTGAAAAGGAAATGATTTGGTTTGTGAGTCAGCTTAAATTGATAAGGTACCAGATGTGCATAGGAGTGTTGAGGATGGGAGGTGAAGTGATGGAACAGGTGAATAATACATGAGAGTGGGAAGAAAACTAAAGGAATGGCAGAGTGACATGGAAGGTTATCTTGTGGCTCTAGGAAGGGAAAGCATAAAAATGAATGTAAAACAGGAATCAATTATTTATTTTTTAAGTGTACAGGGGAATATGTGTAATGATTATTATTGCAATTTGATTATGGTATAAAAAATGTTTGTGAAATAGGAAAAACGGTATTAAGATCATTAAAGAGGGAGAGGGTGGATCAGCTATTTGCTCGTAAGTAGGTAAACAATGATTCCAAGACAAATGAATTTGTAAAACATTTCAGTACTGTGATAACGTGTAGGGAAAGTTGGGGTTACTTTAGACATTTTTATGTTAAGGAGTTATGTAAAACAACTTCTCCCCAAATTTTTATTGTACCAACATGTAGACCCTTATCTTGGCTTTAATGAACCAGCAATTGATGGTTTTATATTTATTAGTTTGGCATCTTTGCAGAGTATAGCGGGACTTCCTCCACTGTCCAAAACATTCCACTGCCATGATGGGAACTTACTCAGATGGATATCAGGTTTTTTATCATTTCTCGATGATTGTTTCCCATATTTGTACACTTATACGAATACAAAATTTACTATTGTTCTTTGTCATCAATTTGATGTTTTAGTTGACTTGCTTTTCCCACTGGGGTCTTATCAATCAAGTCATTAATGTCAGGCTAAATATTGATGTGGATGTCAATGGCTGTCATTTTCTTCTGAATAATCATTAATTTCTATAAGGCTTATGATGTTATTACTATGACTAACAACCATCACCTGTTGACTATTAAATTTTTAGTGTTGTCTCATTTTATTCTTATGGATTGTGGAGGTGATAAAAGATATGTGGAGGATAAGGATAATGGGTCGTATTTTGTTGATGGTCAGTGACATGAGAACAGTTAGAGGCTTCAGTACGAACACAGATTCATTGACTTTGTGAGTTGCTGTCTGATGAGCCAGATTTTTTTTTAATTCATGTAATTACATAAAATATATAGTTCCACGTCTTGTATTTCATGCAGAAGCCCCAATGAATGTCTAGTTTTGATGTAAGTGACAAAAATTAAAGCAATCATTCACAGTATATATTACAACAAGGAACCTGTGTCTGATACAAATATGAGTTACAGCAATGGAATGAAACTACAATTTAGTGCAGTTCAAATTTTATTTATCTATTAGTTAAAGAACAAAATAACTGCACAATAGTACATAGGAAATGTGATACAATATACAGTATACATACTGTATGTATATATAAAGGAACACACACATACACACTTACAAGTAAGGTGCCAAATTAAATAGGATACAGATGATTTTGTTACTGCTAATCAGTGTGAATTATAGCGATTGTTTTCCAATTCATCCCATGGAAAGAAAAACTCAAGTTCTAGTTATGTATCTGTCCTTGAGAGGTACTGTGCAGTATATTCTAAAATCATTGAAATGGATAACTTGTGTGTGATGGCTCTTAACTCTTGAGTAAGATGGCGCTGTAACTGTACACACAGAGGGTAACACTGACGTTGGCTGCTACAGCATTCCATATGCAGTTCTTCTATTTTTGTGTTGTCCTTGTGCTGTGGTTGAGACTAGTGGAGCAGAAATGTTCAGCGATCATTTGTGAAATGGTGGTGTCAATATCTTATGTAGCAGTGAACAGTTACGAGAGAACCTTTCAGAAGTTCCCCCTTGAATAATCTCAAGATGGAAGTGACTAGTCTACATGTGCCCTCTAACTCAAATACTCGTAGTTCTTATGGACAGAGTGATCTAAGATGAAAATGGTTCCTCTTCAGCAGTTAGTGTGAGAACCCTGACTTGTTCACATTCTTGGCCAGTGTGTCCTCACCCACCATAGTAACTACTAAACCGGTGATTCCTCACTCACTCGTGGACCAGACCCTTGTTAGGTGACAACACTGAGAGTGTCTGTGTCTGAGCTGTGTTTGTGAATGTGTCTGAGCTGTGCTTAAGTGTTTGTGTTGTAAGTGTACACAATGTACGGCTCCTCACCTCTGGTGTGGATTGTGTGTGTGTTTACGAATGTTCTGTGGATGCTCACACACACAAAACAAGTAATCAAACATCTTATCCTATGTACTGTACATACAACTTTACCTGTGTATCTCCAGTAACACATTGCGTTAATCATATCCATTTAACCAGCCTTACTATACCTATATACATATTGTATCCTGTATAAAAAAATATACACCATCTTCCAGTTGCATGAGCAAAAATTTGACTTTTAAAACATACATTTAAACGACAGTGAGAAGGAATTGAAATAACCGCGAAAAATCCCATTGTTTTGGTGTGGGTGGGGGCGAAGCGTTGTTTTCTGACCAGACTCCGGAGAATTCTATGATTGTTCATGAGAAAGTAACCAAAATTATGGTTTGTGTGAATCACCGAAGCACCCATGGTTTTCTTCTCAAAATATATTCCTACTTTTGTAGATTTTTTAACCTTTTTGTTTGTAGAAATGCATAGAAAATGTATAACAAAACTAAGATAAACATTATATAAAACAATGTTTCTTAACACTATTCAACAATAGAGATCAGGGTAATTAATAATTAACAAAATGTTTGTCAGACGAATCGTTGTTCAGTGACATGAGACAATAATATAACACATTTAGGCATATGACCTAACTGACTATATGAAGGAGTTCTACATAATATCTATAGTCAACAGACTATAACTGCTCTGTCAAATGTCAAGTTACATCACATGCCAATATTAGAGACATGGTGTCAGTCGAATCCCATTAATGTACTGTTTTCTTTATAATGACTGAAAAATCTTATATTATTTTGTTGTTAAGTGTACAGGGTGTCCCAAAAGTCCGTACTCACAGTCAGAATTCACTAATTAATTTTATTTAATTAAAAGTTTAAATTACTTACCATAACCTTATATACATATATAAATTCTTACACATAATCTCCTCTGAATGCTCTCAGTACCTTTGTGTTAATTTTCTTACACTCCTGCCTTAAAAGAATTCTTCAGTATGTTGACATATGAGTGTGAGCAACTGAGCATTTGACACACCCTGTATAAACACAACATAACTCCACTAAGTGGCAACAACCTCGGCTCACAATTTTAAGTATTTTACGGTTAAATTTACTATATACCCACCACACGGCCCTACAGCATGT
Source organism: Homarus americanus (assembly GCF_018991925.1). Lineage (NCBI taxonomy): Eukaryota > Metazoa > Arthropoda > Malacostraca > Decapoda > Nephropidae > Homarus > Homarus americanus. The sequence goes on from NW_024744839.1 coordinate 540,824, forward strand.
GTTTCATTAAGAGCTTAGCACTATTGTATCTCCTTACAGATCTACTGAACAAAACCCACACACATAACTTTATGTAACTCTACCGGAACATGAGAGGTCTTTGTGTGAGACCACCAAATATCACAGACTGAAGGCAGGAGTCTCCAGGGTGTGTATGAAAGACTCCCACTACTGTATCTCTATACCACAGCCATGGTTGAATAAGTTATATGAGCATGCAAGTAAACATACACACAAATAAATGTAAACATGAGCTTATGTAATAAATATGTTTTAGGTTTTGCAAAAAAGAAAAAATGTTGCTGGAAGCGACAAAATATGAAGCTGTAGATCATTTCAATAAAAGTACATTTCTCGGTCAAGTCCGTTTACCTTAACATCTGAGATTTTCAGAATAATCACACAGTCTCTATTGAATTGGGTAATCACAGTGGGAGGCATCAGCGTAAAGCACAGAACATGATACACAGTGGCACCAGCAGGAGCATGGTGAGGTACATATACACACGAGGCTCACATTTGGTATCCAGGATGTAGGCATGGTCCCACCTACCCTCCTGTGGCACTTCCACCACCGCCTGTTCTTCAGACCAGAACTTGAGTGGCATGGTACAGTCTGTGGTGTTGACACAAAGCTCCTCCGACTCTTTGGTGTTGTATACAACCCTCTCCATTGTCATGTTGAAATACAGATCATTGACATAGATCTCGTTGTCGCTGGAGAATACAAAGTAGTAAGTTCCCGTGATGGGGATATCATAAACAATCTTGTTCATCTCTATGGATTGGTAGCTGCAGCTCCTGTAAGGCACCAATGGCAGGGTGAGAATGACCCCTTCACAGCTGGCCAGAGCCTCTTCGCTGCTCGAGTACGATGACCTGTGTTCTTCATTCGAATTGTCATTTGCTGTTGACTGATTAAACCTTCCTCTCTCAAACTTTAAGCCCTCGGGAAAAAAGATCTCGCCTCCAATTGCCCGCTCCACTGACGAAAAGTTCCTCCTTCCCTGATTGGAAGTTACTTCACTTATTACACTCAAAATATCATCAGAGTCCAGTTCTTCGAAAGCACCATTTTCATTATCAATTTTGTCTTCGATGAATCTCTTAGCTCTTGATCGTGTTAAATTGTCATCTTTAGGGAAGAGTTCCTTAGTGAGGTTTTCATCACGGGGGTTACCTTTCTTCCTCTTTTTCTTTTCACGTCTTCGCTTATCTTTTCGTGTTTCACTTTTTAGTTTCCTGCTGACTTTTTTCAGCCGTTGTGGGAGGTCGTGAGCTGCTGATGCATCTCTCCTCATATCAGTTTGGTTGCTTGTCACTTTTTCTACCTCATCAAGATCCATGACGAGTTTGACTGCACCAGCTGTAGAGTTTTCGGTATTAGTTTCGAAGAATTGACTCTTGTCTTGAAGCTGATTTTCAGCATTGTGAGCTTTACGCTCAGCATGAAGGATTCTAAGTATCTCCGATTTGCCTTTGCTCATCTTGATGGCTTTCCGCAGGAGCTCACTGATGCTCTGACGACGCTCTTCTGACTGGAGATGATGTGGAGGAGAAGGATCACCTGCAGGAGCTGAATGCCCTTGTTGAGCAAATGAAGATCTTTCTACGTCAGGAAGTTCTTCAGGCGTTGTGAAGACATTCGGACCACCTCTCATAGACTGCTCCTCCAGCTTATGGCGTTCATTGCTGGCGACGTCATCATCTTCCACCATGTCCTCGGCTGAGTCCTCCTCTCCGATCCAGGCGCAGCGATGCAGGTTCTCCAACCCTCGGAGAATCATCAGCTGGCCTCCGTCCCACCTGCCACACAACATCATCAGTTAATACAACACAAAAACTACCTAAAATAGCAGTACAATGTGAGTATCATAAAAATTCGAAGATTGGTCGAAACATTACTGGTATTGGTCTCATTGGTGATGAAAATACCCCCAAGGATTTACTACTACAGTACTTTGTTCTGTGTATTTTTAGTATATTTTTGTCACTATCAATGGCGGAGGAGTAATAAAAGGTATCAATGTTTTCAGGTGAATTTGAAGTTTTCAAGCTAAAGATTTAATCTCCATCTGCACTCATCTTCTACTTTATTTCTAAGTGGACAAGAGTGACTACCTCTCCACTTCTCTACTTAGTCAATCCTACTGTCCCATTTGCCTGATAGAGGAGAGGAAAGAGGGAAAATGTAAGGTTTAAGTAAGAGACAAACAAGAATATTACATCATAACAGGTGAGATCAAATTTTATTTTCCGGTTCTTTTTTTATGGGTTGAGGAAGGATAAACATTACCTTAAATAATTCCTATAACCAACCTTACCCATCCTCACGTACTGTAGATTAACCTGTTGTTCTATTTTATTACCCTGTGTGAAGTGCATGTTGTTTTGATTAATTGGTAATAATACTGCACACACACAAACACACACACACACACACACACACACACACACACACACACACACACACACACACATATCATTAAGATGTAATCTTTTCTTGTGCTTATCCTACTTGACATTCTAAGGACACATAAGAGACAACCCACGTGGGCTTAAAGTCCCTTGTCACAAGATGAAACAGTCAGAATTTTCCTGTTATGTCTTAAAAATCCTCCTCCCTCCCTCTCCTACCTGGAGCAGAGAGAGATGGTGATAGTGGAGCCCTTGAGGAAGTAGAAGCCCCAATACTCTTTCACGTCGTCCTTGAGGACCAATTTGTTGAGCATGACATGGGTACGACGCTGGGAATCCTTGGATGGGGCGCCCTTCAGTAGGTAACCATTAAAGTTGCCGTCCATGTGTGTGGTCTGCGCCTGCGGGAGGAGGGTGTGTGGTAAGAAAGGCGGAATTGGATTGGTACGGTGTGATCTTATTGCTCACTCATGGGATGGTGAGGGGAGGCTGACCCAATCATTCATTAAAGGAACAGTTATCCTGGAGTCATTTTAATAATACATGTATGAAGAGAAAAACTGGATTAGATTTAAGGTTTGACAGCCTTTGGCCTCCGACTTGCTAACTGGCCAGCACTGTACTGTGGGTAGCGTTACCTCAAGAGAGACACCTCACTGTTCTCACCGGGAGGTCTCAGGTAACAAGCACCAGTGCCTGTACTCTATAAAACTGTCAAGAGAGGCGGGGCCAACCAGTAGTGCCTCTGATGCCTGTGCAAACATAAACAGCACAATAAACGAAGACCTTGGACACACCTCCACCTCTCTTGTCAGTCTCTTGTCAGTAGATCAGCAACCCAAGTAAACAACATGGCATTTACCAGGTACTGTACCACATACCTCAAACCTGACACCATCATTGTCCCATATACCTGGCACCAACAGTGTCCCATATACCTGGCACCAACAGTCCCACATGCCTGGCACCAACAGTGTCCCATATACCTGGATATACCTGGCACCAACAGTGTCCCATATGCCTGGCTCCATCAGTCCCTACATACCCACCACAACTTATTAGGCAATAATTTCTCCACATTACTGGCACCATCAGCATTCCCACATACCTGGCACCACCAGTGTCCCCATATACATGGCACTACATACCTGGCACCAGAGGCTGGAGACGTGTCGACTAAGGAGGCGCTGGTCAGTGGGCATCATAGGGTAGTGGCCAGGAGGGTAGAGGACAAGACGCACGTACAGTGGGATAGTGATGAGCACAGCCGGCAGTACGAGGGAGCACAGACACAGCCTCACCACACGTCGGGGTCCTCGCAGCAAATCTGTTAAGAAAACATTGTTCATATGATCTTCCATATAAATTAGCGATAAAATAAATGAACAAATAAAAAAAAAGTAAACACTAGTAACAATAGTTAGGAGACAATTCTTATAAAGTTAAATTTCTCTCAAGTTTATTTGGTTCCAAAAGTACTCATCTAATTAATAAAGTCTCTGTAATTATAATATAATTTGGAAGGTAATTTTGCGTTTGAGTGGACTCGTTAAATACAGTGTTACATCTGAAGTGACTAGGAACATTCACCGTACCAAGTTGGGAAAATGTGGAACCAGATTCTCACGTCATCGGTTACGAAGACCATTGAGAGCTTGAAAGAAAACCTTGAGATAATTAGCTCTGGACATTTCGTAAGCAAACTCACTACTTTAGGCTAAACTGATCAACTTATCATGGATGGGAAGACAGTGAGTCCATAGTACCCCACCCGTATTAACCAAGCTACCTGCCCCCCTACAGTCATTATTATGTATTCTACCCTATACCGTGTTACATATACAGTACTTGGTCAAATGAGTACCCATCCTGTTGAATAAGCAAGATGACCACAGTACAGGTACTAAGAAATACCTCCTCAGTCATAATAAGTAAGGCTACTAGACCTCACCCTACCCACACCCTGCTCTCTTAAACTAGGGTAATCCCCTCGGTATTGTGAAAAGATTGGCACAAACAGGAGGACTGGTACCAGTGGAACTGAGAGCGAGCAAAGGGCAATACAGAGAAAATGGAGAAGAGAAGTTGTTGGGCGTGTGGAGAAGATGGACACTTCTAGACGAATTGCCGACAGAATTGCAAGAGAGGGAAAGAAGACCGGGGAACTAGAGATGTCTGGTGCTGAGAGGCAATGACCAGCATGTCTCACCAAAGCTCCACGATTGGCAAAATGCAACCGAGCTACTGTAAGCAGTGTCCAGGTTGAAGGTGAAATCAATGGCATAAGGTGTTCGTTGATGATCGACACAACCTCGAAGCAGACTTTTGTGAGGCCGGACGTGGTTAGTCACCGAAAAATACCTGAGACATCACAGCAGTTGTGCAGGATAACTGGACACTGCACAGTGCTAAAGAGACCAGTGGATATCAGCATCAAGCTAGAAGGGGAAGAAGAAATCCTACAGGTTTATGTAGCGGATATAGCAGACCCTTGCGTCTTGGGCCTGGACTACCTCCTACCTCGAAAGTGTCAATTGGACCTTGGCTCGAGGCATTTGAAAATTAAAGGAAAGTGGGTACCGCTGAAGACTGTGAAGCATGCAGGTGCAAAGGTTACAGCTAGGCAGACAGTAGTTATTCACCCAAGATCAGAGGTGCTGTTGCCATGCAAGGTGAACGGTGCCTTGCATACCCGTCTGGGAATGGTGGAGCTTGATGAGCAGTGTGGAGTAGAAGATAGAGTGATGGTTGGGAAAACCTTAGGCGATCCATCTGCAGAGGTACCTGTAATTTGGGCCAATTTCTTTCTCCGGCCAAAGTAAATACAGCAGGGAGTGGCTGTTGGACTGTGGCACGAGGTCGATCAGGAGCAGCAGCCAAGGACCTGCAAGAGGAGCATGGTAAAACAGAAAAATGGTCTGCTCGACCATTTGCAGGACTTGTTTTCCAGGAAATCCTATTGCCTGGATGATGTTGTTATTGGAGTATATGGACGTTTTCTCTGCAGGGGACCTAGACCTGGGTTGTACAGACCTGGTACATCATCATCGACACTGGGGATCACAGCCTGATCAAGCAGCAACCTCGGAGGATAGCACTAGCTCATCGCCAGGAAATGGAGAAGGCGGTAGGGGACCTTATTCACCAAGGTCTTGGTCGAAAAGTCCAGCAGTCCATGGGCGTAAGGAGTCGTCCTAGTGAGGAAGAAGGATGCTCTTAGACTGAAGGATGGTCTGCTGCAGCGCCAGTGGGTGACTACCGATGGCCTCAACAGGTACTGACAGACAGTGCTTCCCCAGAAGGTGAGATCCTGAGGAAGATGCACAACAATCCAACCAGTGGACATCTGGGAGTGAAGAAGACCCTGAGTCGCCTGTAGCAAAGATTTTACTGAGTTGGCATGCGTAATGATGTGGAAGAGTGGTGCAGTTCATGCGTTGTCTGCTGCGCAAAGAAGGGACCAAAGCTCCACGTGTGCCCTACTGCAGTTGTACCATGCAGGTACACCAATGGAGAGTGTTGTGATGGCACCGAGTGTGAACTCATGCAAGGCCAGATTTGACCAAGACTATATCTACAATATATACCGAGATTTTGCCAAGGCTTTCGACAGTGTACCCCATGAAAGGCTGAAAATTAAATTGGAAGGGTAAGGGATTCGGGGAAGTGTCCTAGTGTGGATCGGAGACTTTCTCCATGACCGCAAGCAGGAGTACCACAGTGTATTGGGCCCGCTGTTGTTTGTCTGCTTCATCAATGACATGCCAGACGCTGCACATTCCTCCATACAAATGTTTGCGGATGACGCTAAGTTATTTCAGGAAATTAAGAACCAAGCAGATTGTGAAGAGCTGCAGAAGGATATGTGTGAGCTTCAAGAATGGTCGAAGAAATGGGAGCTAAGATTCAATGTCACGAAGTGCACCTGGGACGTACCAACGGTAAGGGGGCGTATCATATGTCTCAACGGGGCCATGAAACTGCATTAATTGAGACTGAATGTGAAAAGAACCTCAGTGTGTATGTTGACAATGAGCTTAAGTTCTCGGACCATTGCGAGAAGGTGAATCGGGGAACTAAATTATTAGCCCTTATAAGAAGGTCGTTCAGAAATCTAGGTGGTCCGTCCCTTGTAACGATCAAGAGTGAGGTACTTCCCCATCTGGAGTGCTGTCACCCCGTCTGGTCCCCGAGATATGCTTGGGACTGTCAGTTGATTGAAAATATCCAAAGGAGAGCCACCAGGCTGGTGCCAGCACTTCGGTACCTCAGCTACCCTGAGAGATTAGAGCGCCTGCAATTGACTAGCTTATACTACAGACGGACAAGGGGGGGGGCTTAATTGAGGTGTATAAACATCTCAAAGGGCACTACTCAGTCGAGTGTCCTTACCTGGAGCTGGCGGACGCTCGCCCCACAAGGGTCACACCTTAAGGCTGAAGAAGCCGCAAGTCCAGAAAACTGTGAGGGCTAACTTTTTCGGAGTGAGAGTTGTGAACTCTTGGAACAACCTACCAGAGAGTGTTGTGACGGCACCGAGTGTAAGCTCTTTCAAGACCAGACGACCAGCACTGGAGCAGGTTCAGATACATTCAGGAGCCGGTGCATGCCCAGCACTTGCCAACAGTGTGTAACAGAGACTTGACCGATCGCCCAAACGGTTAACGAGCCGATCAGTGGTGAAGAGGATAACGGTAAAAGTAAAAAAGTAACACCTGATGAACCTACGACTGAACATAATGCTAACAAATTATGATGCGATTGTACTTGAAGCGTCTCATTCCTTCATAGATAATATTAACATACATGTACAGTATTTAAAACATATAAGTCCCTAGGGAGAATCTCATCTCGTCGGAGTCAGTGTTACTATAGTCTTTATAACTATTTATGACCACGTGAGAGTTAAACACCCCATCTTATATTTCACCTGGTAAATAAAGAACTTAACGCTAACCTAACCAACTTAACCAAAGCTAAGCTAAGCTAACCCAAATTACTCCCGATAGCGTTAGAATGATAATCATCAGGTGAAATAAGCTGGGGCGTCTAACCTTCACGTGGTCCACCATTTGCACTCTAAACTATAAGATCAACACACACACACACACTGGCGAGCCCTAAACTACGCAAATAAATTCAGGTGCAGAAGGGAGGTGGATAAGGATCGCCGACGTTCTCAAGGGTATGTAAATAACCATGGAAGTAAATATAATTCAACAATATTTTAGTTGCATTTAATCAATAAGCAAAATTCCCGCCTTTCTTGACCCAACCCAGAAGCTTTTCGTACGTGAGAAATACTGTGTTTTTCTTATTACTACTTCACACAATGGAGTTGCCTTTTATGATAATTCTCGTATTCAAAAACTAAAAATATATATATATATATATATATATATATATATATATATATATATATATATATATATATATATATATATATATATATATATATATATATATATATATATATATATATATATATATATATATATATATATATATATATATATATATATATATATATATATATATTTTTAATGTGAAGGAAGTTGAATGATATTTATATACAAGATCCATTTGATTAATTTTACTTCACACAGTATTTGTATGTGTTTGTCGATCTATTTATTCACATACGAACACTAACTATTTCTAGAGTTAATTAATTTTGACAACAGTAAGAGAATGTACACACCTGGCAACATCATATATGACAACTTGTGGCTGACTAAAGGATAAACCTTTCATATTTCTAAACAGGTTATTAACTAACATTAAACAGGTTTCTCTTAAGTCAGCTGAAGTAAGTTTAGAGGAGAGGCCAGTGATCGTCTCTCAGCCTAAGTTAACAGGTGTTAGGCGTTACACTATGATAACTATACTACTACTACTACTTTTTATGGCCTCCATCCTCCCCTAATAACCATACCTTCGCCACCATTTTATTACCTTAAAATTAAATGTCCTAATACATAAGTAACTATCCTAGCTGTGTTGATATAGTTGAGCCGCAGATCTATGCTGCATTCAGTGACTGTTGCCTCATAATTCAATATCTGCAACTGTTGTCGGCTTTGGGGCCGATGCTCTCGTTCCCCTGAGGCAGAGCAAAGCCGACTACTACTACTACTACTATTGCTGCTACTACTACTACTATATGATACTGACGAGCATTTATACAGCACAGCAGGCGTGGCACAGATCCCAATGACAGGTACAGAGGTAAAGTTTTGTAATATAGATTTTTTGTCGTAATAAACGATTGCAATATAATAATGTGTTCCTCAGCTTTTGGAAAATGAAAAAAAAAAATGTGTAAACATACTGTATTGTTTACCATTATTTGTGTACCTACACTGTCCATGTACATTATGTATATACCCACACTGTCTATGTATACATTGTGTATGTATACCTGCACTGTCTATGTACATTGTTTGTATACCTGCAATGTCTATATATCTATCTATCTATCTAGAGAGTTGAGGGTGACCTCTAGGAAAGAGCCAAGATTCTCAAGGGTGTGGTTTCTTCATCAAGGTCAACCTCCGACTTTCCAATAAATCCGATCTATGGATATTGCTGTACAGAGTTGCGTCCCATGTGTTGAGAGAGAGAGAGAGAGTAGTTCTTGAGTTTTAACAGCTGTTGTCTGGTGTTCATTCATACCATACGTGCTTAAAAACACCTTTATTTACTCACCCACGACTTCTGACACCTACAACTTGTGACACTCACGACGTCTGACATCCACAACTACTAACACCCACAACTGCTGACACCCCCAACTTCCGACACCAACAATTTCTGACACCAAAAGTTTCTGACACCCACAACTCCTGACAATCACAACTTTCGACACCCACAACTACTGAAACCGGCAACTTATGACACCTACAGCTTGTGACACCCATAACTTCTGACACCCACAACTTCTGACATCAACACCTTCTGACACCAAGAACTTCTGACATCCACAACATTGATACCCACAACTGCTGACACCCACAACTTCTGACACCGACAACTTATGACATTTACAGCTTGTGACACCCCAACCTCTGAAACCACAACTTCTGACTCCCACAATATCTGACACCGATAACTTATGACACAGCTTCTGACACCCTTGACCTCTGATTTCAACAACTTCTGACTCCCACAACTCCCGACACCCACAATAATTTCCACTACAACTTCTGACACCCACAATACCTAACAACCCACAACTTCTGACACCCACAATACCTGACACTCATAACATCTGACACCCACAATCACTGCCACCACCACTTCCGACACCCACAATCACTACCATCACAACTTCTGACACCCACAATCACTACCACCACCACTTCTGACACCCACAATCACTACCATCACAACTTCTGACACCCACAATCACTGCCATCACAACCCCTGACAACCACAAGACAACAACGACTCAAATATCGATCACTGTGTAGGCAGCATCTCTGTTTGTGTCCTTGTTGCTCGGAGCTGTTAGTGTCACTGTGTATAATAAATAGATAAGAAATAATGAATGGGTAAAAATCTATCTATCTATCTAGCTATCTGTCGGTTTATTTATCTAACTGTTTCATCACTAATCTCTAACTACAAACCAATCAGCTTAACATCAATTGTGGGAAAATTGCATAGGTTAGGTTAGGTTAGGGTGTTTAATTATGAGGTGAAATAATCTGGGGTGCTTAATCTACATGTGATCCAAATGCTCAGCTGAAGGGAAGGGGGAGGTAGAGTGGTGAAGGTGAGGAAGGGAGGAAGGAAGGCGGGGATAATGTGAATGTTTTATCTTTTAAATGATTACTACTAACCCACCTGGATCACACACCTCAAGGGCGAATGATAGTGAAACTACTACCTATCCTGTAGGCGGAGTGATATGGATGAAAATATTTTATATCAAGTTTATGGGCGATAGAAAGTGTATAATATGGACATGAAGTAGTACCTTAAGCTGTGTATTATTATATTACTTTATTAATTATGTATAGTAAAGTATTACAGAACATGTATTAATCCTATGTAATATTTCCATTTATTATGCACCATGTTATGTATATGAATTATCATATTTACATTTTATGTATTCAGCTTGTGAATGCTGGCATCTGTACATGCCAGTGCGCAGTGATACAAAGAGTGGAGACCACCAGTCCTTATGGTGTGGAAGTGCTCTGTCTTATTAGTTCCCCTGTACATCTCCCGTACGAGAATAAGAACCTATTTTCAAGATAACAAGTGTTTGCGTATACCCTCAGTAGTGTAGAACATTTTGGGGGTACCAAAGACAAACATAGAGAAAGATTATCGGGAAGGAGGCAAACCAGGAAGACATTGCATCCGTGAATTATTTGGTTTGTGTGAATTTTGCCAATTGTCGCAGGTCTGGCAAAGGCTATTTAATTTAGCGAAGTATTGGAGTCTTCACATGGGGTAAAATAACGCACAGCACAACTGCCCTTTGGAAAACACTTTCTTGACGCCAGCAGTGAAGACAGTCAACCAAACTCTGAGAATCAAAAGTTGTTTCTTTTAATATAGAATTAAGATAATGATCATTCAGGATGAACCTCATCGAGACATTAAGAATCCTGAAAGGGATGGAAGACGTCAACCCAGATCACTTCTTCAAGGTGTCAAGCGCGACAAACAGGAAGTCATAGTTACCAAGGTGTCATGTAGGGCGAATATAAAAAAGTACCTCTTCAAACAGAGGCTGATAGAACTATGAAACAGTCTACCAGTTGAAGCTGTGGAAACGAGAACAGGACTGACCTTCAAATAGCTTTGGACAAGACTACCAAGAACAATACAGAGACCCAACACAGGCCGTCTCCCACCTTCCCCCGACGTGACTACCTCTATCGGTGGCGGCCACGAGGTATTGTACTTGAGGTAAATAAGGTGAATACTAACGCCAAGTAAATCACAAGTGTTCAGGTAACGACAAGTAACATAGTGACAGCAAGTCATCTTTTGGGGGGGGAGGGGTCACCCACACCTACTACCGTTCAGGTCTGACTTTCATTGACGATGCTCACGATTTCAGCCTCGACAAAGGATCACATTTCTCTTATGTGACAAAATTCTTCACCAATTACCTGTAACTTATGACTACAGTGCATTGATCTTGCCGTGACCTTATTTTGCTTGTCATTCTATCAAATCTTTATGTTGTAGTGATGTCACCCTCGCCGTCGAATCCTTCTTTTCGGTAATTTTACCATAACTTCAGGTTGTGTTTACGTGATACCCCAACAATGTTCTACTCTAAAGTCCTCGTGTCCTGTGTCTTTCCTCCCCATGGGTTCGAGGTCTTCTTGAACCGCGAAAACGACCTAAACTAACTAAACCAAGAGGAAGAGCCTTACTCCCGTATTATTAAACAACATTTTCCCTTGAAGAGGTCGTCGTGTTTCAACCCGAGTTTTAAACTAAATGAGTCCTGAGGGACACCGCAGTACAGTACTAACGACCCTCTTCAAGGAAAGATGTTTAATAATACGGTCGTTAGTTAACATTAATATTCATATTTCTCACCTATGTATTTACTTTGAAGTTTCATATGAGAAAAGAGAAGGATAAAATGAACATTTAATTAATATATGAAATTACACCTGTAAATTTATGTTAGTTGTGGATTTCCTTCGAGTTTATTATTATTATTATTATTATTATTATTATTATTATTATTATTATTATTATTATTATTATTATTATTATTATTATTATTATTATCTATTCGTGAATTCTTCTACTCTGGGACTTATCTACTTGCTGGCTCACCTTGTTTCCCTGGCTTAAGGAGGGAAAATTCTTTATTGAGGGAGGCGAAGGAGGGGGTCCGGGAGGGTCGCAGCTCCGGGGGAAGGTACGTGACGGAGTCCCCCACCGACATGGTTCCTCCTTCAGCGTCTCCAGGCAGGTACTGTTATGCTCCACGGGTACTGGTTCTCCGGCTACGGGTACTCCAAGTCCAGCAGAAGTCAAATGCGAAATTCAGGTGATATACGAGTAGATCCGACAGGTGGGCAAAACCCCTCGAATGCTTTAGTTTTCTCCAGCAGCAGGCAAGTACTGCCCTTCAGGTACTCTCAGGTCCCGGAAGGAGACAAGTTCTACACGCCAACTCAGTATTCTACATATGGAGTCTCGACAAACGTGTACATCTGTTTGTTGCCCCAGACTCGTGCACTCTTCTCAAGGTGAAGCAACAACTGATTGAATTCATGACCACCCCAGGACGAGGGGCAGGAGACATTATCACCCTCGAGATTGATCCACACGACTCGGTGATACACCCGAAACTGTGTGTGAATGAGAGGCGGCAGAGCTCTCACAACAGCCCAACCTCCTCGGACGTCAGGATAGATACTAGTACTACAGCTCCCTCCCTCCCTCGCTCGCTTCACAACGCACATGCTCGACCAAAATACTTCACTCGTTTTCTTTGAAGGCCGGACAGCAGCTGAGGACCCGACGTATACGCATCTACGTAACGTAACCGGTTCCCTTAGCAACACGGTGCCCGCTGGTGGTCGTGGTGACGTTGGTGGACCAAACTTTACTCGACTGATGCCCTTATTATATGTATGGATGTGCTAACAGGTGACGCCTCGCCTAATGATGTGTACGTGTGTGTGTGTGTGTGTGTGTTTTAACAAAATAACACATCACAACTGCTAAAGTGACCCTCAACTGAATCCTAAGCGGCAAGAAACGACCCAGAGAAGACACTAACCACCAGACGGTTGAATGTGGACGACGGTGGGTGAGTGTGGATGACGATGGATGAGTGTAAATGACGCTGTGTGAGTGGATGACGATGGGTGAGTGTGGATGACGATGGGTGAGTGTGAATGACGATGGATAAATGGATGACGATGGGTAAGTGTAGATGACGATGGGAGAATGGATGACGGTGGGTGAATGTGAATGATTGTAGATGAGTATGCATGACGGTGGGTGAGCGTGGATGACAATGGGTGAATGGATGACGGTCGGTGACTGTGGATGACGGTGGGTGAGTATGAATGATGATGAGTGAATGTGGATGACGGTGAGTGAATGTGGATGATGGTGGGTAAGTGTAGATGACGGTCGGTGAGTGTGGATGACGGCGAGTGAATGTGGATGATGGTGGGTAAGTGTGGATGACGGTCGGTGAGTGTGGATGATGGTGGATGAGTGTGAATGACGGTGGATGAGCGTGTATGTCGGTGGATGAGTGTGGATAACGGTGGGTGAGTGCATGATGATGGGTGACGGTGGGTGACTGTGCATGATGTTGGGTGAGTGTGGATGATGGTGGATGATGGTGGATGAGTGTGGGCAACGGTGGGTGAGTTTGGATAATGGTGGGTCTGTGTGGATGAGTGTGGACGACGATGGTTGAATGTGGATGACGATGGGTGATTGTGGATGATGGTGGATGATTTTGGATGATTGTGGGTAACGGTGGGTGGGTGTGGATGATAGTGGGTCAAGACGATAATTGAATGTGGATGACGATGGGTGATTGTGCATGATGATGGATGATTGTGGATGAGTGTGGACGACGATGGTTGAATGTGGATGATGGTGGGTGAGTGTGAATGACGCTGGGTGAGTGTGGACGATGGTGGGTGAGTGTGGGTAACGGTGGGTGAGTGTGGATGATGGTGGATGGGTGTGGATGATGACGGTGGATGAGTGGATGATGATGATGGATGAGTGTGGATAATTGTGGATGATGGTGGGTGAGTGTGGATGATGGTGGATGAGTGTGGATAATGGTGGGTAAGTGTAGATGATGGTGGGTGAGTGTGGATGATGGTGGATGAGTGTTGATGTGTGTGGACGACGATGGTTAAGTGTGGATGACGATGGGTGAGTGTGGATGAGTGTGGACGACGATGGGTGAGTGTGGATGAGTGTGGACGACGATGGTTGAGTGTGGATGACGATGGGTGAGTGTGGATGACGATGGGTGAGTGTGGACGACGATGGTTGAGTGTGGATGACGATGGGTGAGTGTGGATGACGATGGGTGAGTGTGGATGACGATGGGTTAGTGTGGATGCTCCAGTCTTCTAGTTTATCTTATAATCTACCAGTGTTCAGGTAATGTGAGATTGGCCAGGCGCCAGTGAGCCTACTAGACGAGTGTGTGTGTGTGTGTGTGTGTGTGTATGTGTGTGTGTATGTGTGTATACATGTGTGTGTGTGTGTATGTGTGTGTGTGTGTGTGTGTGTGTATGTGTGTGTGTATTGTGTATGCTCCATATGTATGTATAAACGGTTATTAATAGAGTTGCAGCCGGTGGCTGAAAATATGAGCTTATTTGATTTAGACATAATAATGATATAATATGCATTGAATACATTTACAGGGCTGTACAGTACATAAATCAGGAGTTATTTATTATTTTAACAATAGATGGGATGGTGCTGTTCTTATATCTATCGGTGCGGGCTCTTATGGGCTGAATTTTGTTGTAGTGGCGGACTGCGCGAGTTGGGTGGTGGGCTGCAGGTGGCAGGAGGTGGCGATGGCGAGGGTGGTGCAGTAGTCCACTGCTAAGCTGTGTGAAGTGTGTGTATGTATGTATGTGTGTGTGTGTGTGTGTGTGTGTGTGTGTGTGTGTGTTGTGTGTGTGTATGTGTGTGTGTGTGTATGTGTGTGTGTGTGTGTGTGTGTGTGTATGTGTGTGTGTGTGTGTGTGTGTGTGTGTGTGTGTATATATGTAATAATGTGTGTGTGTTTGTGTGTGTGTGTAGGAAAGGAGTGCGTGCGCGTGTGTGTGTGTGTAATAATAATAATAATAATGTGTGTGTGTGTGTGTGTGTGTGTAGGGGAGAAAGTGTGTGTGTATGTGTGTGTGTGTGTGTATGCGTGTGTGTGTGTCTGCGTGTGTATGTATGTATGTATGCTTGTAATGGCAATGGCAGCAGCCAGCATGTATGTATGTTATAATTAAATGGGATTATCATGAGAACTAAGCTGTTAAGAAATAAATTCGGAGTTTCATGTTTATTGGTTGAGATGATTCACGGTGATTCATTAATAATATAAACTTATCTCTCAGACTTATTGTGAAAACCACCTGTTCCTCACCGTTCTTCATAGTCTTCCTCCGTGGCACTATACAGGGTGCCAGTGGGTGTAAGAAAGATTGCCAGACAAATGAACATTGACCGGTAGAGAGAGAGAGAGAGAGAGGGATCTATGTGACGTCATGAGTGACCTCCACAGGCACCTCCGACAGCTTCCAGTCTATCGATGAATCGTGTTTTTTCTTGTATGTTTGTTTTTAAGTCGGTGTGAACTAAGGGTGGCCAGAGCCTTTACACATGCCACGCAGCTGAGAGTGGCTTGGTGCGACACGTTACACAGCTCCGTTTTGTTTAGTATAGTTTAGTGTTTCTAGCGAGTCTTATGTTACATATACTGTAGGTGTTTATTGAGTCTATACATCTCTCTGTTTGTATTGTTTACTTATTCACCGAGTTATTGGTTTATCTTTTAAGGTTCTTTCAGAGAGCAGCTGGTCATGTTAACACAAGAGATAAGATATTAGTAAGACTTGACACTAGAGAAGTTCTTTTGACTCCATCACGAAACACATAACCATGGCGATAAGAAATATACCCTAAGCATTGAAATACTCCAGCAATATAAGGTAAGGAAGGTTAATTTTCTTAGTAGTGTTCTTGTTGATGAGCTATGACGTCTTGGTCTCGTCTCCAGCTCGTGTATACATCCCCTGCTTATACTGTAAACGATAACAAGTGTCGATTACACCTTAATGGATGGGTCTGACTCCTACTGTGGACGACTACTTGGCCTCGGGTGTTTACAATAATCTCTGTTAAGGTTAGGTTAGGTAAGCTTTGGTTAAATTAGGGTCAAGTTTTGTTAGATTAGGGTTAGTTTAGGTTAGGTTTGGGTCAAGTTTTGTTAGATTAGGGTTAGGTTAGGTTAAATTAGGGTAAAGTTTTGTTAGATTAGGGTTAGGTTAGGTTAAATTAGGGTCAACTTTGTTAGATTAGGGTTAGGTTAGGTTTGGGTCGAGTTTTGTTAGATTAAGGTTAGGTTTAGGTTAGAGCAGTATGTTATGTTATTTTAAGTTATGTTAGGTTAAGGTAGCGTTAAATTAGGTTAGGCAAGGTTAGGGTTAGCATTAGGGTGGATAATCTTAAAGTGCAGCTTATCTTTATCAACCCATAAACACCAAAGCTTAACAACCCCGGATAAGTCCTTATCACGTGACTGACACGCACACACACACACACACACTCAGGGGTCACCTGCGTATCACTGACGATTACAGAGCGGCGGTCCGGTAAGTGCTACCAGCATACTCTGTCAAGGCCTGGGCTATCTTGTCCTGTGGAAATAGTCCCTGCTGGTCCTGAGGTACAATATTACTATTTTTACAGCTGCTGATGGTAACACTGATAGTACACCAGTGGGAGATTACTTTGGATCACTTGAACATTAGCCCATGAACTTATTTATCCTGATGATTAAACATCCTAAAACTGCCTGGTAGGGTTAGGCTCGGTTAGGTTAGGTTAGGTTATACTAGGTTACGTTAGAGCTATGGATGTAAATTTTAAGGTGAAATGTCGAGGTAGGGAACGAACTTGCAACAGCGACCACAAAGAAATTAGATTCCAGTTAGATTTTCAGGTCAGACGTAAAGGGAATTCCATTAAAGTCCCAGATTTCAGAAGGGCAAACTTTGATAGTTTAAAGAGGCAGCTGAGAGAGGGGGTATCACGCTTGGATGTGAACCAAGATGACACCGACCTGATAACGAGATCTGAGATTGCCGAGTTCCACGACAATTTAAATAACGAGTTACTTAATGCACAAAGGCAGAACATACCATACAAAAAACTCAGATCAGACAACAATGACCCTAAATGGATAAATAATTATTTAAAGAACATTATTGGCCAAAGGAAGGCTATAGGTAGAAGGATAAATCGTGGCGAATTTTACCTCCGGGAGTATTATAAGGTATTGGCCGGTAGGGTTAAGACCGAGATAAGAAAAGCCAAGAGGAACTATGAACTGAAGGTAGCAGGGGAGGCGAAAACAAACCCCAAAGGATTCTACCAAATGTATCAAACTAAAACACGAGATAAGAGTGGACCAATACGTTCAGATACCGGCGAGCTAACTGATAATGATGGAGAAATGAGCAATAATCTGAATAAATATTTTTCAACAGTTTTCACCACCGAAAATTTAAACATGATACCCGAGGCACCGACTCTATTCAGAGATAGTGAAGAAAACAAATTAAGCGAGATAGTAGTGACTAGTAACGATGTTAATAAGCAAATAGATAAACTGAAGCCTAATAAGTCACCTGGTCCCGATGAGATATTTGCCAGAGTATTAAAGATATGTAAGGATGAGCTTAGTATGCCCTTAGCAAAGTTGTTTAACGTGTCATTAAAAACAGGTGTCGTGCCAGAATCCTGGAGGATAGCGAATGTAATACCGATTTTCAAGAAGGGGGATAGATCACTATCCTCTAACTACCGCCTAATCAGTCTAACATCAATAGTAGGTAAATTACTAGAATCAATTATTTCAAACTCTATTCGAAACCACCTGGAGAGGCACAAGTTGATCAATGATTCCCAACATGGCTTCACAAGCAGGCGTTCATGTCTAATTAATCTATTAATATTCTTTTCATCAGTTTTCGAGTCTGTGGACGAGGGGCACAATTATGATGTGGTATATCTCGACTTTAGCAAAGCCTTCGACAGAGTCCCCCACGAAAGACTAATTAGAAAGGTAGAAGCACATGGCATCAAAGGTAATATCCTTAAATGGATTAGGGCGTGGTTACAGGACAGGAAACAGCGAGTGAGCATTAACGGCACTAAATCCCATTGGAGCAACGTCACTGGTGGAGTTCCCCAAGGCTCAGTACTTGGACCATTATTATTTATTATATACATAAACGACATAGATATCGGCATAGACAGCAACATAAGTAAATTTGCTGATGACACCAAAATAGGCTGTATAAATAAATCTGATGAGGACTCCACAAAACTACAGGAAGATCTAAACAAATTTTTCGACTGGTCTGAAAAATGGCAGATGAAATTCAACGTGGACAAACGTAAAGTACTCAGTATAGGAGATGCAAACAGGGAAACCAGTTACCAGATGAACAACGATGCCATTGAAAAATCCGACTGCGAGAGAGATTTAGGAGTAATGATAAGTAGGGACCTTAAGCCAAGTAAACAATGTATATTTGCTCGAAACAAGGCTAATAAAGTACTTGGGTTCATACAAAGGAGTGTTGGTTACAAGACTAGCGAAGTCATCCTAAAACTATATCTTGCACTTGTGAGACCTCACTTGGATTACGCAGTTCAATTCTGGTTACCTTATTACAGAATGGATATAGAATCATTGAAAGAATCCAGAGGAGAATGACAAGACTAATCCCGGGCAATAGAACCTTGAATACAGAGACAGGTTAAGATCTTAATTTGCACTCCTCGAGAGACATATAGAGTGAGGGGCGACATAATAGAGGTGTATAAATGGAAGTCAGGTTAAAACAAAGGGGACATTACAAAAGGTACTCAAACTATCCAACCAGGAGCGAACTTCTGTAACAATGGTTTTAAATTAGACAAATTTAACACCCTGCGTGAAATTGGTAAACACTGGTTTGGAAACAGAGTAGTGGGATGAGTGGAACAAGTTACCAAATATCATTAACTCGAATACGCTGAATAGCTTCAAACATAGGTTGGATGCTTATATGAGCAAATAGGTTAAGTATAAATGGACTGCCCAGTATGGGTCAATAGGCCGGCTGCAGCTTCCTTCCATTTATGTTCTTATGTTTCTGGTTCGCCATTTGCCATTAGTTTTATTTCAAATTACAATTATGTTTTGTGACTTGTAATTCAATAATTCTGTTGTTGAACTAGTTTAAACTTCTGAATGTTAAGTTAATACTAGGGTTTAATGATATACTAGTCCTGGAATTTCGGGGCTTCCCCAGCACCCTTAGGGCGCAAGTAGGTCTTACCTAGAAGCTGTTAATACTAGTTGTATCGTACAGTTATTGTGGTTTTAGTTTTATTTAGTTCAATTACTCTTGACACACACACACACACACAGACAGGTGACAGACACAGGTGTTGGTCTGTGGTGAGGAAGGTGCAGGGAAGGCAGGGTACGAGGTCGATGGTGCCCATGCCCGGGTACTTAACATCTATAGGTGTACAGTATACTTCACTATAAAGGTCTGTGTCAACCAGAGTGTTGCGTCTTTCTTAAGCATTAACTGTTGGACGTCTTGTGTAGGATCGACTTAGAAACTCTCTGAAGACCCTGTTGGTGAGAGACGCAGAGGGTGTGGAGAGGCGACACGCATACAGTATGTTGCCGTCTGAAGGACGAATAATCTTACCTATACGTGGGTGTGTGCTTATCACACAAATACGGGTAGTCCACTTTTTGTTTATATTAACGATTCATTTTATTTTCAGATAAATTATTAAGCACATTCATCACAAGACGAGGGACGGTGTGGTGGCAAACCCAAATAATCTAAACAGCCGTTGGAAGAATTATTAATCAGTTTATAGAAGCAGGAAATGCACATAAGCAGTTAAGTAGCGGACCACCTAAAAGTTATTATCAGCAACAATCGTCCAGGCTTCTCCTTCAGCACACTCAATTAACACCTGGGTAACCTCTCGTCGTGTGATGAGGTCAGTGGTGAGTCTTGTATGTGTGTGAGTTGATTAACCGTATATTATTTTAAGTCACAAACTAACCTGTTAACGTTTATTTACAATTGACATAAGGACAGTCGTGGCCTTCAGGCACAAATATACAAAAAACAAGTACTGACTACATTAGCCAGTCAGCACAGCTTCCTCAAAAAACAGTGTCACCAGATAGCATCAAGGAGCTCCTTAATGCTTGACTAGCGTCGACTTAAATAAGTGTGCCAGCCTCAATTTCTAAACTATCTGCCTTCACTTGTAATAAAGTTTTATTCTATATTTAACCCAACCAAACCAATGCCGTAATGTAAACGTAATAACTTACCCTAAACCAAAACCCAACACTAACGTAACCTATCCTAAACTAACGTAACCTAACACTCAACGTAACCTACACTAAACTATAACGTAAATGCAACGTAACCTAACACAACGTAACCTGTTGTACTAAACTATAACGTACGCAAACAAAATCTCAAACGTAACCTAAACCGCAATCTCCCTAGGTATAGCGTTTAAAGTTTTATCATAATGTAGAATAAACTAACTGTAATCATCATGTTGAACCTCTAAAAAACAGAACTCTTTATACAGATATTAAGATTTAATAATTGATTTAATGATATAACCTTTTTTTTTTTTTAATAATATTTTGTAAATCTCTAATAGTGTTTTTGGTCTCACAGAATGGAGTCAATTTGCTTCTGTGAAAACTGGAAGAGCAATATTATGGTGAAAGAGAGCGGGCATTAACAAAGAAATGAAGACGAAGTGAAATGACAATATTATTGGGCGGAAGAGAGGTGAAGGGAAGTATTATACTGCCGTGTTTCCGATATTTCTCTCTCTTCGGAAAATAAAAATATAAAAAATGTAATAACAGAAAAATACAAAGAAAATGTCTCATAGTTCATTTTAATACTGAGATGGTCGACTCTAGTTACAAAATATGCGGAAGTAATCATTCTCTGTTGGCCTCTGCTGTTGTTTATGCCATACGCCACTGCGCTGGCGGACAACAGGTACGGATTACTGAACAGACGTGAGGATTATCTTCGCTTTCGCCGAATCAAACAGACAGACACAGAGGTATTAACAGGTGTACGAGTATAAATCCAACTCTCTTTCAATTAATAAGTAATAGATCAAGATTAATGTTGTATTAATTTAGTATTTAAATGTGATAAATTATTGTCCGTGAGGCAGCGTGACGTGTTAGCAAGAAGCGACATCAATAAAAAAATAATTCTTGGCTCAATATTCCCGGTGGAGATATTAAAAAGACTTATAACGTTATCTTATCTTCATATGCACCAGACGGTTTACTTTTTATATGACTTCAAACACGAATTTTTGTGTTGCTTGTTCACTTGTCTATACCTGTTTGCAAATGTGTGTGTGTGTGTGGCAGAGAGGGACCAGTACGATTTATCGACATTTTCTCCGACACGTTCACAACACCTCTAAGTAATGGCACCAACCAACATGTGTTTTAACCACTGAATTCTCACACGCTGCCATCATCTCTAAGGATAAGTGAACTTGGCTACCGCGAGTACTGTTGACTGATATACCGGAAACTCTTAGTGATATTTGTTTATTTTCAGCACGTTTATGTTAATGTTTTTATTGCGCCCAACAACTATGGTCTTTAAGCAAGTGTAAATAAGTTTAGTAATTAAGACCTTCTATTAACAGTGAAAAGCCGCTATCTTGTGTTTTGAATCTAAGAACATAAATACTGTACCGATGCTCATTTGTTTGTTGTTATCACCTGTTGCTGGGGTTGGGTTCCACTGCCTCTCATCGTTGTTACCCACTCTTCATGAATACAAGATTGGAGTGAGTGATGACCACGAGGTCTGTAGGCGATCATTATACACGACCATACACCAGTGCCAGATTTAGACCTGTGGCGGCCCATGGGCAGCCTCAGGAGGCCCCCTCATTATAACTACCCAAGAGGGTGGGTGGCGAGTGAAGGAGCCTAAATTGGAGTTCCAGGGGTTGTAAGCCCCCGGAAAATTTTGAAATTTGAACACTTTTGGAGAATTTTTGAAGCCATATGCAGTTATATTAAAGATATTAAAAATATACGGTTCATAGGGAAAACCAGGGTATTCATGAATTTCAAGGAGTAGCTAGCCCACTTATCAATTCTTCTTGCTGAACATAGTTTTTTACGTGATGGACAAGATAAATATGAATTTTAAAGAATGAAAAATAAAAGTAATCCAAATGAATAAACAGATAAATAAAATATTGTAATATGTGTGGAGGCTCCCCCAAGAAGGCTCCACTTTGCCCACTCTGAATCCGGCCCCGTTATGCATTACCTCACCATCATGGGTCATGCATACACACTGCACGGACTTAATTAATCCTGGGTTTTGTCCATATACCTGAGCAGGGTCATGGTACATAGCTCACCGATCATGCGGGTCATACATAGCTGTTTTTAAGTTGTGGGTTATGATCATGGCCCAAGAGTTAATTTAAGTGGTGTCGTCTTTATGCACACATTATTCGTGACATTTAAAATCCGTCATGCAGCAGCAGGAGGGAGGAACCTTCACCTGCCAGGTATGCGTTAATAACTAATAATTATGGACACATTACCGGGTAACTGGTGTTAAGGTCGAGCGTTGTAGGTCGGGGATAATTCAGGTGTATTTAGCTGATGGATAATAAGTGATGAGATATTAAGACTTAAGAGACAGATGTTACGCATGGGCGGTGTAAATATACAACACAAACCATTAGAGATAACACAGACCCCGTGTGTATTACCTCACTATAAGAGATATCTATACAAATTCAAACAGGCCTGGGTGAGGTGGTGCAATGAGCGACCTTTAATAATGATGACTCTGGACCTAAATTCAACTGCAGGTCAGGTGGGCAGGTATACCCTGGGCAAAGCACATCAGGTGGGCGCGAGTTTATACCCAAAGTTGTTCTGAGCAGGATGATGAGGTATCAGGCTTAACGCTAGTGTGGAGAGAGGTGAGGGAAGAAGGGGAGGAGAGAGGTGGGAGGGAGGAGGGGAGGAGAGAGGTGAGGGAGGAGGGGGGAGGAGAGAGGTGAGGGAGGAAGGGAGTGAGAGAGGTGAGGGGAGGAGGGGGAGACTTTTAATGTAGGTGAGGAGAGAGGGGAGACTGTAATGTATGTGTGAGGAGAGAGGTGAGGAGACTGTGAGTATGTGTGAGGAGAGAGGTGAGGGGAGACTGTAATGTGTGAGAGGAGAGGTAGGGGACTACAAAGTGTGAGGAGAGAGGGAGGGAGACTTTAATGTGAGAGAGAGGAGGGGAGACTTAATGTGTGGAGAGAGGGGAGATGCAGAGAGAGGGAGGGGAGACTAATGTATGTGTGGGGAGAGAGGTGAGGGGAGACTTAATGTGGAGGAGAGAGAGGAGAGACGAAGGGAGGGGAGAGAGGGGAGGAGATTAATGTGTGTGGGAGGAGAGAGGGGAGGAGAGACAAGAGGTGAGAGGGAGGAAGACTAAGAATGGGGAGGAGAGAGGTGAGGGGAGACGAATGTATGTGGGAGGGAGGGAGAGACTTAATGTATGTAGAGAGAGGTGAGGGAGAGACTTTAATGTGTGAGGAGAGGAGGAAGACTTTAATGCATGTGTGAGGAGAGAGGTGAGGGAGACTGTAATGTATGTGTGAGGAGAGAGGGGAGACTTAATGTATGTGGAGGAGAGAGGTGAGGGGAGACGTGTGTGTGAGAGAGGGGAGACTTGTATGTGAGGAGAGAGGGGAGACTTTAATGTGGGAGAGAGAGGTGAGGGGAGACTTAATGTGTGGGAGGGGAGAGAGGGGAGGGGAGGGGAGGAGAGAGGGGAGACTTATGTAGGGAGAGAGGTGAGGGGAGACGAAGGGGGTGAGGGGAGAGAGGGGGAGGGGAGACTTGAAGGGGGGGAGGAGAGAGGATGGGAGACTTTAATGTATGGAGGAGAGAGAAGACTTTAATGTATGTGTGTGAGGAGAGAGGTGAGGGGAGACTTAATGTGTGTGTGAGGAGGAGAGGTGAGGGGAGACTTTAATGTATGTGTGGGAGGAGAGAGGGGAGGGAGAGACTTAATGTGTGTAGGAGAGAGGTGAGGGGAGACTTAATGTGGGGAGAGAGAGGGGAGACTTAATGTGTGGAGGGGAGAGAGGTGGGGAGACTTTTATGTGTGGGAGGAGAGAGGTGAGGGGAAGACTTTTAATGTATGTAGAGAGAGGAGGGGAGACTTTAATGTGTGTGGGAGAGAGGGGGAGACGAATGTGTGTGAGGGAGAGAGGTGAGGGGAGACTTTTAAGGTATGTGAGGAGAGAGGTGAGGGGAGATTTAATGTATGAGAGAGAGTGTGTGAGAGAGAGAGGAGACAATGTGTGAGAGAGAGGCTTTAATGTAGAGAGAGAGTAATGTGTGAGGAGAGACTAATGTGTGGGAGAGAGAGACTGTAATGTGTGAGAGAGAGGTGAGGGGAGACTTAATGTATGTGTGAGAGAGGTGAGGGGAGACTGTAATGTGTGTGAGGAGAGAGGTGAGGGAGACTTAATGTATGTGGAGAGATGAGAAGAGATGTGTGAGGAGAGACTTAATGTGTGAGAGAGAGGTGAGAGACATGTGTGGAGAGAGAGAGGAGATGTAATGTATGTGAGAGAGAGACTTAATGTGTGAGAGAGAGGACTAATGTGTGAGAGTAATGTATGTGTGAGTGTATGTGTGTAGAGAGAGGAGAGAGGTGAGGGACTTTAATGTATGTGTGAGAGAGGGAGATGAAGGGAGAGAGGTGAGGGGGAGGAGAGGTGAGGGGAGACTTAATGTGTGAGAGAGAGGTGAGGGGAGACGAATGTATGTGTGAGAGAGAGGTGAGGAGATTTTGAATGTATGTGTGAGGAGAGAGGTGTGAGGGAGACTTAATGTGTGTGTGAGGAGAGAGGTGAGGGAGATTTTAATGTGTGTGTGAGAGAATGTGAGGAGCATTTTAATGTGTGTGAGGAGAGTGAGAGAGACTTAATGTGTGTGTGTGAGAGAGAGGTGAGAGACTTTAATGCATGTGAGAGAGAGGAGACGTAATGTATGTGTGTGAGAGAGAGGTGAGGAGACGTGTGAGGTGAGAGGTGAGACATTTTAATGTGTGTGAGGAGAGAGTGTGAGGGAGAGGGGAGGAGAGATTAATGTGTGAGTGAGAGGTACTGTAATGTATGTGTGGAGGAGAGGTGAGGGGAGCTTGTAATGTGTGTGAGGAGAGAGGTGAGGAGATTTGAATGTGTGTGTGAGGAGGGGAGATCTTTAATGTATGTGTGAGAATGAGTGGTGAGGAGACTGTAATGCATGTGTGAGGATATATGAGACTTTAATGTGTGTGTGTGAGTGAGAGAGTGAGACAATGTGTGTGTGAGAGAGTGAATGTGTGTGTGAGAGGCAGGAGACTTAATGTATGTGAGAGAGAGATAATGTATGTGTGGAGAGAGAGACATGTAATGTGAGGGCATGTGTGTGTGACACAATGTGTGTGAGAGATATGGGGAGGAGAGGTGAGGGAGACGTATGTGTGGGGAGGAGAGAGGTGAGGGGAGCATTGCAATGCATGTGTGAGGAGAGAGGTGAGGACATTTTAATGCATGCGGGGTGAGTGAGTGCGAGGACACTGCAATGTGTGTGAGTGAGTATATATGCGAGGAGACACTGCAATGTGAGGTGTGAGAGTGAGACACGTGTGAGGAGAGTGTGAGGAGCATTTTAATGTGAGTGTGAGAGAGACACGTAATGTGAGAGAGTGAGACATTGTAATGTATGTGAGGAGATTTTTAATGTGTGAGAGGAGAGGAGAGGTGAGGAGGAGAGACTTTTAATGTGAGGAGAGGTGAGGGGAGATTTAATGTGAGAGAGAGGTGAGGGGAGACTACGATGTGTGAGGAGAGAGAGGGAGACTAAGTATGTGTGAGGAGAGAGTAGGAGAATGGTGTGTGAGAGAGGTGAGGAGACTTTAATGCTGTGTGAGAGAGATATGCGAGGAGCATGTGTGAGTGAGTGAGTGTGAGGAGACTTAATCATGTGTGAGAGAGAGGAGAGACTTAACATGTGTGAGAGAGAGTGGAGACTTAATGTATGTGTGAGAGGTGAGGGACAATGTATGTGTGAGGAGAGAGGGGAGATTGTGTGAGGAGAGAGGGGAGGGGAGACATGTGAGAGAGAGGGGAGACATGTGTGTGAGGGGAGAGAGGTGAGGAGACTAATGTGTGTGGGGAGAGAGGTGAGGGGACATTTTAATGTATGTAGGAGAGAGGTGGGGAGGGGAGAGAGAGGTGAGAGACTTAATGTATGTGGAGGAGAGAGGTGAGGGGAGACTTTAATGTATGTGTGAGAGAGTGTGTGAGGAGAGACTTTAATGTGTGAGAGAGGTGAGGGGAGACAATGTGAGAGAGGGAGAGAGAGGGAGTAATGTGTGTGAGGAGAGAGGGGAGATGTAATGTGTGTGAGAGGTGAGAGTAATGTGAGAGGTGAGGGGAGACTTTATGTGTGAGAGAGGAGGGAGAGGAGGACAATGTGAGGTGAGAGGAGACTGTAATGTGAGGTGAGAGGTGAGGACTTTGATGTATGTGTGGAGGAGAGAGGTGAGGAGACTGGTAATGTAGAGAGGTGAGGGAGATCTGTAATGTATGGGTGGAAGAGAGGTGAGGGAGACTGCAATGTGTGAGGAGAGAGGTGAGGGAGATCGTAATGTGTGGGAGGAGAGAGGTGAGAGATGAATGCGTGAGGTGAGAGATTGTAATGTGTGTGAGGTGAGGTGAGGGGAGACAACAGAGGAAGAGGTGAGAGATTGCAATGTGTGAGTGGGAGAGGTGAGAGAGGTAATGTGTGAGAGAGTGAGGACATTTAATGTAGAGGTGAGAGGTGAGGGGAGACTTTAATGTATGTGTGGAGAGAGGCGTGAGGAGATTGCAATGTATGTGTGTGAGGAGAGGTGTGAGCATTTAATGTATGTGTGAGGAGAGGTGAGGATGTGGCGTGAGGCATGTGGGAGAGAGGTGAGGAGACTGCGGAAATGATGTGGAGGAGACTTAATGTATGTAAATGTATGTGATGAGGTGAGGGAGACAATGTGAGAGGGAGGGGACATGTAATGTGAGAGACTGATGTGTGAGGTGTGTAATGTGAGGGGAGACGTGAATGTATGTGGGAGAGGAGAGAGAGGGGGACACGAATGGGAGGAGAGAGGGAGGGAGACTTAATGTGTGTGGAGGAGAGGGGTGAGGGAGACGTGAGAGAGAGAGGTGAGGGAGGTGAGGGATATTGTGAGAGGTGAGGGACATTTTAATGTGAGTGTATATTTAATGCATGTGTGAGGAGAGAGATGGTATTTTAATGGTGAGAGAGAGGTGAGGTAGATGAAATGTGAGAGAGAGAGAGAGGTGAGACTTTAATGTATGTGGGAGGAGAGAGAGGTGGTGAGAGGTGAGATGATGTATGTGTGAGGAGAGAGGTGAGGGGAGACTTAATGTATGTGTGAGAGAGAGGTGGGGAGAAAATGTAATGTGTGAGAGAGTGTGGAGACTTTAATGTATGTGTGAGGAGAGAGGTGAGGGGAGACTTTAATGTATGTGTGAGGGGAGGTGAGAGGGGAGGGAGAATATGGGAGGAGAGAGAGAGGTGTGAGAGATTTTAATGTATGTGAGGAGAGAGGTGAGGAGATTTTAATGTGTGTGTGAGAGTGTGAGGAGACTGAATGTATGTGATGAGAGATGAGGGAGACTTTAATGTATGTGTGTGATAATTGAGAGATGTGTGAGGGAGGAGACTTTAATGCATGTGTGAGAAGAGAGGTGAGAGATGCATGTGGAGATGAGAGACTGCATGTGTGATGAGAGAGAGTGTGAGAGACATGTAATGTAGAGATTAAGGTATGTAATGTATGTTGTGAGGAAGAGGTGAGGGGAGAATGTATGTGTGAGGAGAGGTGAGGGAGACTGTATGGGAGGAGAGAGGTGAGACGTGTGAGAGGAGTGAGACACTTTAATGCATGTGTGAGGGGAGACTAATGTGTGTGAGAGTGTGAGGAGGTGAGAGAGGGGAGACTGTGAGAGGGAGGGGAGACATGTGAGAGAGACTTTAATGTATGTGTGAGAGAGAGACATGTGTGAGAGAGGGGAGGAGAATGTATGTGAGAGGGAGGGAGGTGAGGGAGACTTTAATGCATGTGTGGGAGGAGAGAGGTGAGGAGACTGTAATGTGTGAGGGAGAGAGTGTGAGGGGAGATTTTAATGTATGTGTGAGGGAGAGGGAGACAAATGAGGTATGTGAGAGAGTGAGGAGATCATAATGTGTGTGTGGAGGGGAGAGTGTATGTATATTATAATGTGTGAGGGAATGTGTGGTGGGGAGAGGAGGTGGGGGAGACTGAGTGTGTGAGAGTGCGTGAGTGGACTTAATGCGTGTGAGGAGAGAGGGGACACGAATGCGAGGCGAGACGATGTATGGGAGGCGGTGACATGTAATGGTGAGTGAGTGAGAGACATTTTAATGCATGTGTGTGAGGGGAGAGAGGAGGGGAGAGAGTGAGAATGTGTGAGAGAGAGATTAATGTGTGGAGAGAGGTGAGGGGAGACTTTAATGGGAGAGAGGTGAGGGGAGAGATTTAATGTGTGTGAGAGAGAGGTGAGGAGACTTTAATGTGAGAGAGAGTGAGATTTAATGTGAGAGAGAGGAGATTTAATGTGGAGAGAGAGGTGAGGGGAGACGTAATGTGTGGAGGAGAGAGGGGAGATGAGAGGTGAGGGGGAGACTGTAATGTATGTGTGAGAGAGAGTGTGAGGAGACTTTAATGTATGTGTGAGAGAGAGAGGTGATGAGATGTGTGGACTTAATGTGTGTGTGAGGAGATGATTGTTATATAGTGAGGCTAATGTGTGAGAGGAGAGAGAGTGAGACTTTAATGTGTGTGTGTTTTAATGTGTGAGAGAGAGAGGTGAGAGACTTAATGTGTAGAGGAGTAATGTATGTGTGAGGAGAGAGGTAGGGAGACAATGGGAGAGAGAGTAGGACTGTAATGTGAGGAGAGAGGTGAGAGACTTTAAATGTGTGAGGAGAGAGGTGAGGGGAGATTGTGGGAGGAGAGGTGAGGGAGATTTTAATGTATGTGTGAGGAGAGAGGTGAGGGGAAATTTAATGTGTGTGGAGGAGAGAGTGTGAGGGGAGATTCTGACGTGCATGTGTGGAGAGAGAGAGTGGAGGGAGCATTGCAATGCGTGAGGAGAGAGGGAGATTTTAATGTGTGAGGAGGAGTGGTGAGAGACGGTGTGTGAGGAGAGGGTGAGACTGTAATGTATGTGGGGAGGTGAGGAGACGGTAATGTGGCGTGGGATATGGACTTAATGTGTGTGTGAGGAGAGGAGAGTGGCATTTTAATGTGGAGGAGAGAGGTGAGCATTTTAATGTATGTGTGAGAGAGGTACTGTAATGTGAGAGAGAGGTGAGGGAGAATGGTAATGTATGTGTGGAGGGGAGAGAGGTGAGGGGAGACTTTAATGTGTGTGAGGAGAGAGTGTGAGGGAGACTTTAATGTATGTGTGAGAGAGAGGGGTGAGGGGAGACTTTAATGCATGTGAGATATATGAGGAGACTGTAATGCATGTGTGAGAGAGATGTGAGAGACTGTAATGTGTGTGTAGAGATATGAGAGACTTAATGTGTGTGAGAGATGAGAGACTTTAAGTGTGTGTGAGAGAGAGTGAGGAGACTAATGTATGTGAGAGAGAGATGTGAGAGACGAATGTGTGAGAGAGTGTGAGGAGACTGTAATGTGTGAGAGAGAGACTATGTGTGAGAGAGAGTGTGAGGAGAGAGGTGAGGGAGACTTTAATGTATGTGTGAGAGAGAGGTGAGGAGACTGCAATGTATGTGGAGAGAGAGGTGAGGGAGTGTGAGAGAGAGGTGAGGGAGACTTAATGTATGTGGAGAGGAGAGAGGTGAGGAGACTTAATGTGTGGAGGAGAGAGGTGAGGAGACAATGTATGTGTGAGAGAGGAGACTTAATGTAATGTGTGTGTGAGACTTTAATGTGTGAGAGAGAGGAGAGAGGTGAGGGGACATTTAATGTATGTGAGAGAGAGGGGAGACAATGTGAGGTGAGAGGGGAGTAATGTGTGTGTGTGAGGAGAGAGGTGAGGGGAGACAATGTGAGAGTGTGAGGAGAACATGTGGAGGAGAGAGGTGAGGGGAGATAATGTATGTGTGAGAGAGAGGTGAGGGGAGATTTAATAAAGTGTGTGGAGGAGAGGTGAGGGAGACTGTAATGTATGTGTGGAGGAGAGAGGTGGGAGACTTTAATGTATGTGTGAGGAGAGAAGGGGAGAGACTGTAATGTGTGTGTGAGAGAGGTGAGGACTGTAATGTATGTGTGGAGAGAGAGGTGAGGGAAGACTGTAAGTGTGAGGAGAGAGGCATTTAATGTGAGAGATTTAATGTGAGAGAGTGAGACACTTTAATGTGAGAGAGGTGAGGAGAGAGAATGTGTGAGGTGAGAGGTGAGGAGATTTAATGTGTGGAGAGAGAGAGGTGAGGGGAGACTTAATGTGTGAGAGGTGAGAGGTGAGGGGAGACTTAATGTATGTGGGAGAGAGAGGGAGAGACTTAATGTGAGGTGAGAGAGACAGAGAGAGAGGGAGGAGATGCATGTGTGAGGAGAGGTGAGGGGAGAGATTAATGTATGTGAGAGAGAGGTGAGACAATGATGTGTGTGAGAGAGTGTGAGGGGAGACTTTAATGCATGTGTGAGGGAGAGAGGTGAGGAGACTTACATGTGATATGTGAGGAGACTTTAATGCATGTGATGGAGATGGGGAGGGATTTAATGTATGTGGGAGGAGGGGAGAGGAGACTTAATGCATGTGTGAGGGGGATATGCGAGGAGACTTAATGCATGCGTGGAGGAGAGAGGTGAGGAGACCGTAATGGCGTGAGAGTGCGAGAGACTGTAATGTGTGAGTGAGAGGTGAGGAGATTTTAATGCATGTGGTGAGAGAGAGGTGAGGGGAGACTTAATGTGTGTGTGAGAGAGAGTGAGGGGACACTTAATGTATGTGTGAGGAGAGAGTGAGGAGATTTTAATGTGTGGAGGAGAGAGTGTGAGAGTACTTTAATGTATGTGTGAGGGAGAGGTGGGGAGATTTTAATGTATGTGTGTGTGAGAGAGGAGACCATGTGAGGAGAGGTGAGGTTTTAATGCATGTGTGGAGGAGAGAGGATATATTTTAATGTGTGAGGAGAGGTGAGGAAGATTTTAATGCATGTGTGAGGAGAGAGGAGACTTAATGGTGAGAGATTAATGGATGTATTTTAATGCATGTGTAATGTATGTGAGGGGAGACTTTAATGTATGTGAGAGAGTGTGAGGGGAGTAATGTGTGTGAGAGAGGTGAGGCATGTATGTGTGAGAGGAAGACTTTAATGTATGTGAGAGAGGTGAGGGGAGTAATGTAGTGAGAGAGAGAGACTTAATGTGTGAGAGAGAGGTGAGGGGAGACTGTAAATGGGTGAGAGAGGAGACTTAATGTGAGAGAGAGGAGGGGAGACGAATGTGTGAGAGAGGTGAGGGGAGACTTTAATGTAAGGTGTGGAGGAGAGAGGTGAGGGAGACTTTAATGTATGTGTGAGGAGAGAGGTGAGGACTGTAATGTGTGTGAGGGTAATGAGAGACTTAATGTATGTGTGAGAGAGAGGAGACGTGTGAGATTTTAATGTATGTGTGAGAGGTGATGTGTAATGTGTGAGGAGAGAGGTGAGGAGATTTAATGTGAGAGAGAGGTGAGGGGAGATGTAATGTATGTGAGAGAGAGGAGTAATGTATGTGGGAGGAGAGAGGTGAGTAATGGGAGGAGAGGTGAGGGGAGATTGCAATGTATGTGTGAGGAGAGAGGTGAGGGAGACTGTAATGTGTGAGGAGAGGTGAGGGAGACTTTGATGTGTGTGGAGGGAGAGGAGGGGAGACTGGTTGCAGAGAGGTGAGGAGACTTTAATGCATGATGAGATATGTGTGAGTACTTAATGTGTGTGTGTGAGAGAGGTGAGGGGAGACTTAATGTGTGTGGGAGAGAGAGGAGCAGTGAGAGAGAGGTGAGAGACTTAATGTGTGTGTGAGAGAGAGGAGAGAGGTGAGGGGAGATTAATGTATGTGGTGAGAAAGAGAGGTGAGGGAGACTGTAATGTATGTGAGAGAGAGGGATTTAATGTATGTGTGGGAGGAGAGAGGGGAGATGTAATGTGTGTGTGAGGAGAGAGGT
Organism: Homarus americanus; assembly: GCF_018991925.1. NCBI lineage: Eukaryota > Metazoa > Arthropoda > Malacostraca > Decapoda > Nephropidae > Homarus > Homarus americanus. Next base: position 573,320 of record NW_024744839.1, read on the forward strand.
GAGGGAGATTCAATGTATGTGGGAGAGAGGTGAGGGAGACTGTAATGTGAGAGACTTTAATGTGTGTGGAGGAGGGAGGGAGATTTTAATGTGAGATGTGAGGTGATGAGAGAGGTGAGAGAGGTAATGTGTGTGAGAGAGGTGAGAGTAATGTATGTGTGAGAGGAGTATGTGAGGAGGGGACTTTAATGTGTGAGGAGAGAGAGAGAGAGAGAGGGACATTTTAATGTGTGAGAGAGAGGGGACTTAATGTATTTTAATGTGTGTGGAGGAGAGGAGGGAGACTTAATGTGTGAGGAGAGAGGTGAGGAGACTAAATGTTGAGAGAGGTGAGGGGAGACTTAATGTATGTAGAGAGAGGAGACTTTAATGTATGTGGAGGAGAGAGGGGTGAGGAGACTTAATGTGTGTGAGATGATGAGACCTTAATGCATGTGTGATGAGATATGAGGGGAGACTTTAATGTATGTGTGAGAGAGATGCGAGGAGACTGCAATGTGTGTGAGATATGAGGAGACTTAATGCGTGTGGTGAGTAGAGATGTGAGAGACTTTTAATGTGTGTGTGAGAGATGAGAGACAGTGTGGGAGGAGAGGTGAGGGGAGTAATGTAGAGAGAGGGGGAGACGAATGTATGTGAGAGAGAGGTGAGAGACTGTAAGAGAGAGAGGATATTTTTAATGTGTGTGGGAGGAGAGAGGTGAGGAGACTTTAATGTGAGAGAGAGAGAGATTTTAATGTATGTGTGGAGGAGAGAGGTGAGACTTTAATGTATGTGTGAGGAGAGAGGTGAGGGAGTTTAATGTGTGTGTGAGGAGAGAGGTGAGGGGAGACTAATGTATGTGAGTGGAGATGAGGAGACTTAAAGTAGATGATATAGGTGAGTGAGACTGTAATGTGTATGTGAGAGAGGTGAGGGGACTTTAATGTGTGTGTGAGGAGAGAGGTGAGAGATTTTAATGTGTGTGAGAGAGTGAGGAGATTTTAATGTGTGTGTGAGAGGTGAGAGTAATGTAAGGGGAGAGAGAGAGGTGAGGGGAGACTTAATGTATGTGTGTGAGGAGAGAGGTGAGGGGAGACAAATGTGTGAGGTGAGAGAGAGTATTGTAATGTGTGTGAGGAGAGGGAGGGGATACTGTAATGTGTGAGAGAGATTGTAATGTGTGTAGAGAGAGGTGAGGGAGATTTACGTATGTGTGTGAGGAGAGAGGTGAGGGGAGACGTAATGTATGTGTGAGGAGAGAGGGAGACTTTAATGTATGTGTGGAGGAGAGAGGAGGAGATTTTGCGATGTGTGAGGGAGAGAGGGGAAGACTGTAATGTATGTGTGAGGAGAGAGGTGAGGGAGACTTTAATGTATGTGTGAGGAGAGAGGTGAGGGGAGACTGTAAGTGTTGTGTGAGGAGGAGGGGGACTTTATTGGAGGAGAGGAGACTGTAATGTGTGTGGAGGAGAGGTGAGGAGACTTTAATGTATGTGAGGAGAGGAGACTTAATGTATGTGTGAGAGAGAGGTGAGGGGAGTTAATGTGAGGAGAGAGGTGAGGAGACTTGTGAGGAGAGAGGTGAGGGAGAGACCAATGTATGTGAGGAGAGAGGTGGGGGAGACTTAATGTGAGGTAGAGGAGGGGAGACTTTAATGTATGGAGGAGAGGTGAGGGAGACTTTAATGTGTGTGTGAGAGAGAGGAGGGACTTTAATGTGTGTGAGGAGAGAGGTCCAATGTATGTGTGAGGAGAGGGGTGAGGGGAGACTTTATGAGGTGAGAGGAGAGGAGACTTTAATGTAGTGTGAGGAGAGAGGTGAGGGGAGACTTTAATGTGTGAGAGGTGAGGGGAGACTTAATGTATGTGTGAGGGAGAGGTGGGGAGACTTAATGTGTGAGGAGAGAGGTGAGGGGAGATTTAATGTTATGGAGTGAATAGAGAGGTGGGGGTGAGTTTGGTGGGGACCAATTGCTTGTCCGTGACATCATTTTTTGTGTTTTGTTGTTGTTTTTGTTGTTCAATAATTTCTGCCTGTGACATCAATAATGCTTTTCTGTGACATCAATAATACTTTATGTGATATCATTGGTAATGCCTGTGACATCAATAATGCTTGTCCGTGACATCAATATCTTGTCCGTGATCAATACTGCCGTGACATCAATAATGTTTGTCTGTGACATCAATAATATTTGTCCGTGACATATACTGTTCGTGACATCAGATAATGCTTTCCATGACATCAATAATATTTTATTCATGACATCAATAATTTTATCCGTGATCAATAATGTTTTGGTATGACATCAATAATAATTTCCATGAGATCGATATTTTATCCGTGACATCAATAATGCTTGCCAGACATCAATACTTGTCCATGACATCAATAATATATCCGTGACAATACCGCCCGTGACATCAATAATTTGTCCGTGACATCGGGTAATACGGTGATGTTGTCGTGACATCAATACTCGCTCGTGACATCAATAATGCTTGTCCGTGACATCAATAATATTGTGTTGGTGTGTTTGGTTTGTTGTTGTTTTGTGGGTGTTTGTGTATCGCGTGACATCAATAATGCTTTGTTGTTTTGTCCGTGACATCAATAATACTCGCGGTTTGTTTGTTGTTTTGTGTTTTGCCGTGACATCAAAATGCTTGTCCATGACATCAATAATATTGTCCATGTGATAAATAAGACGGTCCGTGACATCAATAATAATGCTACTGACATCAATAATCTGTCCTTGACATCATAATGTTTGTCCGTGACATCAATAATACTCGCCCGTGACATCAATGCTTGTTCCGTGACATCAATACTGTCCGCATCAATAATGCTTGTCCGTGTTCAATAATACTCGCCCGCATCAATAATGCTTGTTGTTTTGTCCGTGACATCAATAATAATGGTCCGTATATCAATAATATCGCTCGTGTCATCAATGCTTTTCTATGACATCAATAATACGGTCCGTGACATCAATATTTGTCGGTGACATCAATAAACCGCCCGTGACACGTGTGTGTATCACATTCGGTCCATGAAATCAATATATTTCTGTGTGTTATCAATAATACTCGCCTGTGACATCAATTGTTTGTCCGTGATATCATAATACTCGCCCGTGACATCAATGTTGTCCGTGAGGTCAATAATACTTGTCTGATCAATAATGTTGTCCGTGAATATCAATAATACTTGTCCGTGACATCAATAATACTCGCCCGCATATCAGGTAATGCTTGGTCCAGACATCAATACTTGTCCATGACATCAATACTTATCCGTGAATAATAATACTGCCCGTGACATCACAACCACATACCACAATACATATCCGTGACATCAATAATACTCGCCCGTGACATCAATAATGCTTTAACCGTGATATCGGCTGACTGCCCGTGACATCAATAATGCTTGTCCGTGACATCAAATACTCCCGTGACATCAATAATGTTTCCATGGTATCTTATCTTGTCCGTGACATCAATAATTGTGTCCGTGATATTAATAAGCTTGTCTGTGATATCAATATCTTGTCATGTCATCAATAATGCTTTCTGTGATGTCAATAATGCTTGTCAGTGATCAATAATGCTTGTCTGTGACATCAATAATACTCGTGTATTATTATTGCTTGTGATATCATATAATTGTCCGGGTATCAATAAGTTTAGTCCGTGACATCAATAATACTCGCCCGTGACATCAATAATGCTTGTCCATGACATCAATAATACTTGTCCACATCAATAATACTTGTCCGTGACATACAATAATACTCGCCCGTGACATCAATAATGCTTGTCCGTGATATCAATAATACTCGCCCGTGACATCAATAATGCTTATCCGTGACATCAACTTGTCCGGTGACATCAATAATACTCGCCCGACATCAATAATGCTTGTCCATGACATCAATAATACTGTATGACATCATAATACTTGTCCATGACATCAATAATGCTTGTCCATGACATCAATGCCCCGGACATCATAATGCTTGTCCGTGACATCAATAATACTCGCCCGTGACATCAATAATGCTTGTCCGAGATCAATAATACTTGTCCATGACATCAATAATACTGTCCGGACATCAATAACGCCCGTGTCATCAATACTGCTTGTTGTGACATCAATAATACTCGCCCGTGACAGCAATAATGTTTGGTCCGTGACATCAATAATACTCACCCGTGACATCAATAATACTTGTCCATGACATCAATATCTTTGTCCATGACATCAATAATACTTGTCCGTGACATCAATAATACTCGCCCGTGACATCAATAATGCTTGTCCGTGACATCAATAATACTTCTCCGTGACATCAATAATGCTGCCCGTATCAATAATGCTTGGTCCATGACATCAATAATTTTCCATGACATCAATAATACTATCCGTGACATCAATAATACTGTCCGACATCAATAATACTGTCCTGCATCATAATAATATCCGTGACATCAATACTCGCCCGTGACATCAATAATGCTTGTCCGTGACATCAATAATACCGCCCGTGACATCAATAAGCTTGTCCGTGACATCAATAATACTGCCCGTGACATCAATAATGCTTGTCTGTCCATGACATCAATACTTGTCCGTGATATCAATACTGGTCATCAATAATGCTTGTCTGTGACATCAATACCGTGACATCAATAATGTTGTCCGTGACATCAATTCTGCCCGTACATCAATAATGCTTGTCCATGACATCAATAATTTTGTCCATGACATCAATACTTGTCCGTGACATAATAATACGCCCGTGACATCGCTTGTCCGTATTATCAAAATGCCCGTGACATCAATAATGCTTTCCGGACATCAATAATTTATCCGTGACATCAATAATACCCGTGATCAATAATGCTTGTCCGTGACATTTTTCCGTGACATCAATAATACTGCCCGTGACATCAATGCTTTGTCATGACATCATAATACTTGTCCATGATTAATATTCGTGACATCATAATACTGCCCGTGACATCAATAATACTTGTCCATGACATCAATAATACATGACTCAATAATACTGCCCGTGACAATAATGCTTGTCCGTGACTCAATAATACCGCCCGCATCAATAATGTCCGGACATCAATAATACGCCGTGACATCAATTGCTTGTCCATGTCAATAATACTTGTCCATGAATAATACTTGTCCGTGACATCAATAATGCTTGTCTGTGATATCAATAATACTTCCGTCAATAGACTTCTGTGATATCAATATCGGCATCAATAATGCTTGTCGATCAATAATGTTCATGTCATCAATTGCTTGTCTGTGATTCGTTAATTCGGATAATGTTTGTCCGTGACATCAATAATACTCGTGATATCAATAATGTCCATGACATCAATAATACTTGTCCATGACATCAATAATACTTGTCCGTGACACAATAATACCGCCCGCACATCAATAATGCTTGGTCCATGAACAATACTCGCCCGTGACATCAAAATGCTTGTCCGGACATCAATAATACCGCCCGTGACATCAATTCCATGACATCAATATTGTCCATGACATCAATACTTGTCCGTGACATCAATAATACTTGGTTGTAACATCAAAATACTTGTCCGTGACATCAATAATACTCGCCGTGACATCAATACTTGTTGACATCAATAATACTTGTCCGTGACATCAATAATACTCGCCCGTGACATCAATAATGCTTGTCCATGACATCAATAATACTTGTCCATGACATCAATAATACTTGTCCGTGACATGAATAATACTCGCCCGTGACATCAATAATGCTTGTCCGTGACATCAATAATACTCGCCCGTGACATCAATAATGCTTGTCCGTGACATCAATAATACTCGCCCGTGACATCAATAATGCTTGTCCATGACATCATTAATACTTGTCCATGACATCAATAATACTTGTCCGTGACATCAATAATACTCGCCCGTGACATCAACAATGCTTGTCCGTGACATCAATAATACTCGCCCGTGACATCAATAATGCTTTGTCCGTGACATCAATAAAACTCGCCCGTGACATCAATAGTTTGGTCCATGACATCAATAATACTTGTCCATGACATCAATAATACTGTCCGTGACATCAATAACACGCCCGTGACATCAATAATGCTTGTCCGTGACATTAATACTCGCCGTGACATCAATAATGCTTGTCCGTGACATCAATAATACTGCCCCGTGACATCAATAATGCTTGTCCATGACATCAATACTTGTCCATGACATCAATAATACTTGTCCGCATCAAAATACTCGCCCGTACATCAATAATGCTTGTCTGTACATCAATAATACTTGCCCGTGACATCAATAATGCTTGTCCATGACATCAATAATACTCGCCCGTGACATCAATAATGCTTGATCGTGACATCAATAACGTTTGGTCCGTGACATCAATAATGCCTTGTCCGTGACATCAATAATACCTCTCCAGATCAATAATGCTTTCACGTACATCAAATACTGTCCATGACATCAATAATGCTTGTCCGTGACATCAATAATACTCGCCCGTGACATCAATAATGCTTGTCCGTGACATCAATAATGCTTGTCTGTGACATCAATAATGCTTGTGTGACATCAATAATGCTCGCCCGTGACATCAATAATGCTTGTCCGTGACATCAATAATGCTTGTCTGTGACATCAATAATGCTTGTGTGTGACATCAATAACGCTCGCCCGTGAGAAAGTTGTATCACTGAACTCCCTGAGATAGTTTAAGTATGTATGGTGTATGTATGTATGTATGTATGTGGAAATGTATGTATGTTGTTATGTATGTAATAATAATAATAATAATAATATATAATAATAAACGGTTTATTAATAGTTGCAGCCGGTGGCTGAAAATATACATTACATTTGATGGACATAATGATATAATATATATGTATATGTATATGGATATGTATATAGATATGTATGTATGTATATTATAATGAACCAAATAACTTTGCCCCTGAAAAGCATTACGATAATTCAATAATTCAACCTTTTGAGTACCGTACGATAATTCCTAAGTCAGAGAGGTTCAGTCATCGTACTAAGGTTCATCATGTACTAGAGAGGGTTCAGTTATCGTACTAGAGAGGTTCAGTCATCGTACTAGAGAGGTTCAGTCATCGTACTAGAGGTGTTCAGTCATCGTACTAGAGAGGTTCAGTCATCGTACTAGAGAGGTTCAGTCATCGTACTAGAGAGGTTCAGTCATCGTACTAGAGAGGTTCAGTCATCGTACTAGAGGAAGGTATCGTACTAGAGAGTGGTCAGTTATCGTACTAGAGAGGTTCAGCATCGTACTAGAGAGGTTGAATCATGTACTAGAGAGGTTCAGTCATCGTACTAGAGAGGTCAGTCATCGTACTACAGAGAGGTTCAGTCATCGTACTAGAGAGGTTCAGTCATCGAGAGGTTCAGTCATCGTACTAGAGAGGGTTAGGTTATCGTACTAGAGAGGTTCAGTTATCGTACTAGAGAGGTTAGGTTATCGTACTAGAGAGGTTCAGTCATCGTACTCAAGGATTTATTATTAAACTGAACTGTTGAGCGATGCACACACACACACACAAAAACACGACACACAAACGCACACAATAATTTCCTGGGTATCATACATAGACAAAGACAATATAAATACAGTGTAGACTTAGTGAACAATATTTATCTCAGTTCCCGCCAATATTACCTGCCAAAATACACTGTATCTTGCCGTAGTGGTGGTGGCAACATGAGTGTGGTACGTCGTTGTTATGGGGTTACTTCTCGTCACCTATATAATGTAAAACAGTATAGAATAGATGGGGGAATTATGGAGGCTCGTGAGCAACGTTTACGCCATACACTTGATTCAACTCTATAACCTAACCTAACCAATCCAACCAAACAAAAATCAACCTAAGCTAATCTAACCAACGCTAGGTCCTAACCTAACGCCAACCAAACCTAATCAAATGTAACACAAACCTAACTTAACACCAACCAAACCTAACACTAACCAAACCTAACACTCAACTTAACCTAACACCAACATAACCCAAATATCAACAACACTAACATAACCAACACTAACCCAACCCAACACTAACCAAACCTAACACTAACTCAACCTAACACTAACCAACCTACGCTAACCTAACCCAACACTAACTAAACCCTAATCAAAGGAAACACAAATCAAAATCTTAATCCAAACCTAACACTAACTCATTCTAACACCTTACTCCAACCCAACACCCAGGTAGAGTTCGGTGTTAACACTATTAGGTGGAAAAACCAGGAGGTTGGGGTAGCTGGGGAGGGAGGGTTGGGGGGTAGCTGGGGAGGGAGGCTGGAGGTAGCTGGGGAGGAGGGTTGGGGGTAGCTAGGGGAGGAGGTTGGGGGGTAGCTGGGGAGGGAGGGCTGGGGTGCTGGGGTAGCTGGGGAGGGAGCGTTGGGGGAGTTGGGGGAGGAGGGCTAGGGAAGCTGGGGAGGGGAGGGCTGGGGGAAGCTGGGGGAGGAGGGCTGGGGGTGGCTGGGAGGAGGGTTGGGGTGGCTGGGGAGGGAGGTTGGTGGGGTAGCTGGGGTAGGGGTTGAGGTTGGGGGTAGCTGGGGAGGGAGGGGTTGGTGGCAGCTGGGGTGAAAGGGTGGGGGCGGAGCTGGGGAGGAGGTGAGTGGGGAGGGAGGGTAGCTGGGAGGGAGGCTGGGGGCAGCTGGGGAGGGGCTGGGTGTGCAGGGAGGAGGTTAGGGCAGCTGGGGAGGGAGGGTTGAGTTTGAGTGGAGCTGGGGAGGGAAGGGTGGGTGCGGGGAGGGAGGGCTGGGGGTAACTGGGGAGGGGGGTGGTAGCTGGGGAGGGAGGGCTGGGTTAGGGGGGAGCTGGGGAGGAGGCTCTGTTGGGGGTAGAGCTGGGGAGGGAAGGATGTGGCTGGGGAGGAGGGTTGGGGGTAGCTGGAGAGGGAGAGTTGAGGTTGGGGGACTGGGGAGGGAGGGTTGGGTTAGGGGTAGCTGGGGGGGGAGGGCTTGGTTAGGGGGAGGGGGAGAGGGGAGGGTTAGGGGGTAGCTGGGGAGGGAGGTTGGGGGTTAGCTGGGGAGGAGGGGGGGAAGGGGAGGGAGGGCTTGGTTAGGGGGTAGGTGGGAGGGGAGGACAGCTGGGAAGGGGAGGGTTGGAGGGTTGGGGTAGCTGGGGAGGCGAGGTTGGGTGAGGGGGGTAAGCTGGGGAGGGGAGGCTGGGTAGCTGGGGAGGGGCTGGGTAGCTGGGGAGGGAGGCCTGGTTAGAGGCAGGTAGAGAGGGAGGCTGGTGGGGTAGATGGGGAGGGAGGGTTGGGGTTAGCTGGGTAGGGAGGCACGGTTAGGGGTGGGGAGAGTGGAGGTTAGGGGGTAGCTGGGGAGGGGAGGGTTGGGGGCTGGGAGGGAAGGTTGGGGGGCAGCTGGGGAGGGTAGGGGCTAGCTGGGGAGGGTAGGGGGCACGGGTGGCTGGGGGGGCAGCTGGGAGGAGGTTGGGGGTGCAGCTGGGGAGGAGGCTGAAGGGCTGGGGAGGGGAGGGCTGGGGGAAGGGGGAGGAGGAGGGTTGGGATAGCTGGGGAGGAGGGTTGGGAGTAGCTGTGGGAGAGTTGGGTTAGGGAGCTGGGTAGGGGTAGCTGGGAGGGAGGTTGGGGAGACAGGGGAGGGCTGGGGGGTGTGGCTGGGGAGGGAGGTTGGGGTAGCTGCGGAGGGAGAGTTGGGGTGGCTGGGGAGAGGAGGGTTGTGGTAGCTGGGGAGGGGAGGTTGAAGGTGGCTGGGGAGGAGGTTGGGGTAGTTGGGGGGGGCAGGGTTGAAGGGTGGGTTGGGGAGGGAGGGTGGGGGGCACCTAGGGAGGAGGGTTGGGGGAGCTGGGGAGGCAGGGGATGGGGGTATCTGGGGAGGGGAGGTTGGGGATGGCTGGGGAGGGTAGGGTTGGGGCATCTGGGGGAGGGAGAGAGGGGAGGGTGGGGTAGCTGGGGAGGGAGGGTTGGGGGTGGGGAGGAGCGGTTGGGGGTAGCTGGGGAGTGGTTGGGGGTAGCTGGGGATGGGAAGGGTTGGGGGTAGCTGGGAGGTTTGGGTGGCTGGGGAATGAGGAAGGTTAGGGGTAGCTGGGGAGGGATTGTTGGGGTGGCTGGGGAGGAAGGGTGGGGGTAGCTGGGAGGGGAGGCTGGTGGTAGCTGGGAGGGAGGGTTGGGGTGGCTGGGGAGGGGGAAGTGGGGAGGGGAGGATTGGGGTAGCTGGGAGGAAAGTTGGGGGAGGGGAAAATGGGGAGGAGGATTGGGGGGTAGCTGGGGAGGAAAGTTGGGGGAGCTGGGGGGGTAGGATTGGGGGTAGCTGAAGAGAGGGTTGTAGCTGGGGAGGGTGGGGTAGCTGGGGAAGGTGGGTTGGGGGTAGCTGGGAGGGAGGGTGGGGGTAGCTGGGGAGGGTTAGGAGCTGGGGAAGGAGGTTGGGGGTGTTGGGAGGGAAGGGTGGGGGGAGCTGGGAGGAGGGTTCGGGGTAGCTGGGGGGGGAGGGTGGGGGTAGCTGGGGAGGGTTGGGTTAGGGGCAGCTGGGGAGGGTTGGGGCAGCTGGGGAAGGAGGGGGCAGTTGTGAGGGGAGGTGGCAGTAGCTGGGGAGAAGGTAACGGGGAGTGGTGGGGGTAGCCAGGGGAGGTGTAGCTGGGGAGGGAAGGGTGGCGGTAGCTGGGGAGGAAAGGGTGGGGGGAGCTGGGGGAGGAGGGTGGGGGTAGCTGGGGCGGGAGGGTTGGGCGTAGCTGGGAGAAAGGGTGGGGTAGCTGGGGAGGGAAGGGTGGGGGTAGCTGGGGAGGGGAGGGTTGTGCGTAGCTGGGGAGGGTTGTGGGGTAGCTGGGGAGGGTAGGGTTGGGGATGGCTGGGGAGGGGGGTTGGGGTATCTGGGAGGAGGAGAGGGGAGGTTGGGGGCTGGGGAGGGGAGGTTGGGGGTGGCTGGGGGAGGAGCTGGTTGGGGAGTGGCTGGGGAGGTAGGGTTGGGGGTGGCTTGGGATGGAAGGGGTTGGTGGCTGGGGAGGGTTTGGGGTGAGATGGAGGTTGGGGTAGCTGGGGGAGGATTGTTGTTTGGGGTGGCTGGGGAGGGAGGTGGGGTAGATGGGGAGAGGTTGGGGGTGGCTGGGAGGGAGGTTGGGGGTTTGGGAGGGGAGGGTGGGGGTGGCTGGGGAGGAGGATTGGGAGGTGGCTGGGAGAGAGTTGGGGAGTAGCTGGGAGGGTGGTAGGAGGTTGGGGGTAGTTGGGGAGGGTTGGGGTAGCTGGGGAGTGGGTTTGGGTGGTTGGGGAAGAAGTTTGGTGGTTGGGGTGGTTGGGTGTGGGAGGGGTGGGTTGGGAGGTGGCTGGGGAGGGGTTGGGAGCTGGTAGGTTGGCGTGTGGGGAGGGGGAGGGGTTGGGGTTGGCTGGGGAGGAAGGGGTGGGGTGGCTGGGGAGGAGGTTCGGTGGCTGGGAGGGAGGTTGGGAGTGGCTGGGAGGTTGGGTTGGGGGTGGCTGGGAGGTTGTGGGGCAGCTGGGGAAGGAGGTGGTGGGGGTAGCTGGGGAGGGGGGTTGGTGGCTGGGGGAGGAGAGGGTGGCAGGTGGCTGGGGGGAGGAGGGTGGAGTGGCTGGGGAGGGAGGGTGGGGAGTTGCTGGGGCAGGGTTGGGCGAGCTGGGGAGGAAAGAGGGTGGGGTGTAGCTGGGGGAGGGGGTGAGGTGGCTGGGGAGAGGGTTGTGCATGGCTGGGGGGGTTGTGGGGAGGTGGCTAGGGAGGGTGGGGTTGGGGTTTGGGGTAGCTGTGGAGGAAGGTGGGATTTGTTGCTTGGAATGTTTAGCTGGATGTTACTGATGTTTCATTACATTGTTTAGTTCTATGCATAAGGTAGCTATTATTCGTGGGTACAGGTGTGAGGCAGTATCTGGCCTCACATTGTCAATTCGTGAAGTGTTCTAAGCATTCTTGCTTATTGGTTCTGTAGAATTGATATAGTTGCTAAGTGCAAAGTGGATACAATCTTAATATGTCGGCTGTTTGCCATTGAGAGTGTTGTGCTATTTCACAGTGTCTGTGGACCTGTCTAAAGGTCTGTCTTCACAGTCGAGGACGTGGTGTTCAAGTGTGTGTGTATGTGTGTACACTTTACATTAATTTTGTTTACATCTGCTTTGAAAATATAGAAAGTACTGAAATAGGTTAAACAATGTATAATCATATTAACAAAGTTATAGTCTCACTTGAGGCATATATAAAACATTTCTTCTCTTTATTCAGCAATTATTTCTTTGATGAATAAATACAAATATGACAAAAAAATCAGAGCTGTAAGAACCAAGTCTAAATCTATCCAAAAGGGTTATCAAAATGTCTTTAGTTTTGCACTGTAACATAACAACCTACAATAACATCAAATTGATAAGGCTAGGATTACGGGTATGTGGGTATGGTGTCTTTAATTTTGAGGAACTGTGGTGAACTCTGGGTTTAAGGAGCTAGTCTAAGAAATTTGGTTGAGAATTCATTGAAAACTTAAGTTTATTTCAAGGGTGAAGCAGGTGAACTATTATTTTGGGATGGAAGGATAGTGGCCCCAAGGACAGTGTGTGGCTGGGCTGGCAGGACTGAAAAAACCTAATTGGGTTTGCAATGCAAGTGTCTGCTTAGATCTCTTGGGAAGCCATTATTAGTAGATTTGCTTTATGTATTTTAATGAGTTCCAATGTCCAAGTGGAAATAGCAGACAAAGATGTTAGAGCTCTATTTTAAGGTAAGTCGTACTAGATTATCTTTATGACAGAGAGAATAAAAATGAAATTTTGAACTCAAACCCAGTGAAGTTGGTTTCTGTACATAAGGCTGTCTCAGAACATTGTAAGACGGTGGATAATAACATCAAGGAATGGAAGATATTTTCTGAATTCTAAATGCGTTGATGTTGCCATGTGTTTAATTAAATAGTTTAGGAACATAAGGCGTAATCAATTGATCTGAAATTAAAAAGTGTCATCAACAATAAACAATAGAAGACAAAGGAAACTAATTAGAGGACATTCAGAGACCCAAAGCTTCTCATGGTGACAGAGGGTTGTGGCAATGGGACAAAAGGTGAACCACCATCCATTGTTGACTAATAGAAACAAACAATCATTTAAAGCTAGTTTAAGAATTCTTTAGAAGTAATGGCAGGAGATATGAGATGTATGAAAAGTGAAGTGTGCTGAAGTGGTTGGGATGGATGGGGATGTGGGGAGGGTGTGGGGTTGTGGGAGAAGGTGTGAGGGTGTCAGGTGTGTGGGGATGGATGGGGATGTGTGGGGATGTGTGGGATGTGGGGAGGTGTGGGGATGTGTGGGGAGGGTGTGGGTGTGTGGGAGGTGTGGGGGTGCAGGTGTGGGGATGGATGGGATGTGTGGGAGGTGTGGGGAGTGTGTGGGAGTTGTGAGATGTGTGGGGAGGGTGTAGAGATGTGGGGTGTGGGGTGTGTGTGGAGGTGTGGGGTGTGTGGGGTGTGTGGATGGATGGGGATGTGGGAGGTGTGGGGATGTGTGGGGTGGGTGCCAGGGGATGTGGAGGAGGGGGTGTGAGGGTGCCAGGGTTGTGTGGGGATGGATGGGGATGTGTGGAGGTGTGGGTATGTATGGGGATGGATGGGGGTGTGGGGGGTGTGGGGTTGCCAGGGGTGTGTGGGATGTGTGGGGATGTGGGGTGTGGGGATGTGTTGGAGGTGTACAGATAAATTTATGTAACATATTTATCGATTTTGGTGACCATCACTAAAAGATTTATTGATTTTAATTGTAAAAAATCATTAGCTGACAGAAGTCTTTCCTGTGACTGCAAGATGATTTAAATAAGCTACCCAGTAATGGGATGATTGTTATACTAACATGAGACCAACAGAACAACGGGCGTTAACGGCAGGAGGCCATAGAATGGTGGCGGCAATAACCTTCGTTAACGGCTGACAGGAGAACCATAAAGAATGGTGAAACTGATCGCGACGATTGTGGCTGACGAGAATATAAGAATGAGTGTGACAATCGCTACAGACGTTAACGGCGGCAGGAGAATATAAGAATGGTGGCGGCAATCATGCGGGCGGTTAACTGCGGGCGTAGAATGGTGGCGGCAATCTTGCGGGCGTTAACGGCGGCGTGGGGCCATGGGAATGGTGTGTCCTTGGGCGGTTGGCGGCGAGACGTAGAGTGGTGGCAATCTTGGGCGTGTTGAGGGCAGGGGCGTAGAATGGTGGCGGCAATGGCCTTCTGGACTGATTACTTGGCCAGCAGAACCCATAGGTGGTGGCAATCGCGTTACGGGCGCGTTAACAGCAGAGACCATAAAGTGAGCATGGTGCCCAGGGCGATAGAATGGTGGCAGCAGTCTGGGCGTTAACGGCAGAGGCCATAAGAATGGTAATCATATACTGGGCGATTAACGGCAGCAGAGAGCCATAAGAATGGTGGCGGCAATCGCCTTGGGCGGTGCTTGAAAATATAAGAATAGTGTGACGAAGTCATATACAGACGATTCTTGGTGAGGAGACATAAGAATGGTGGCGTGAAAGTCCTTCTGAACAACAGAGAATGAAGTGGCTGAAATAGTCATATACAGGCGATTAAGCCATAAGAATGAGTGGTATAGCAAAGTCCTGATCTAGTATAACAAGTGCCTGATCGAGTATAAACAAAAGTACTAATCTAGTATAACAAGGTCCCTGATCCGTGCAAAAGTCCTGAGTCAAGTGTAATAAGTCCCTGATCTGAGGCCTGTAAGGTCCTGGTCACCAGAATAACCAGGTCACAGTCAGGTATAACCAGTGCACTAGTCTGGGCAAGAGTCCTGATCTGAGTATGACAGGTCCTGGTCTGGGTACAAGCAAAGTCCACAGTCAGGTGTAGAGTCACGATCCGGTATGTAAAATTTTGATCAAGTGTAACCAAAGTCCCCAGTCTAGTATGTAAAGGGTCCCCCGATCCAGTATGAAAGTCCCCAGTCTGAAACAACAAGGTCCTGATCTGGTATAGCAAAGTCCTGATCCTGAGTATAAAGCAAAGTCCCTGATCTGGTATAACAAAAGGTCTGATCAGAGTATAGCAAAATTTTGATCTAGTATGCCGAGAATTCCTGATCTGAGTATAACCAGGGGTCCTGATCTAGTATAGCAAGTCACAGTCTGGTGGGTCCTGAATCTGGTGTCATGAGGTCACAGTCTGGTATGTAAAGTCCCACAGTCTGAGGTAGCAGCAGAGTCCTGATCTGGTGTAACAGCATCCCTGATCTCTGGTGCCAGGTCACAGTCTGGTAGCAAGAGTCCTGATCTGGTATAGCAAAGTCACGATCTGGTATAGCAGAGTCACGATCTGGGCTCAGCAGGTCCTGATCTGAGTGTAACAAGGTCCTGATCTGGTATAAGCAAGGTCCCTGAGTCTAGTATAAGCACGATCCTGATCCTGAGTGTAGCAGGTCACGATCAGGTAGCCAACCCAAAGGTCCTGGTACAGGTATAACAGAGTCCTGAGTCTGAAGTGTGGCAAGTGCGATCTGAACAACGGTCACAGTCTGGTATGGCAGGTCCTGGTGGAGTATGGCAAGGTCCCTGGAGTCAAGTATGGCAAGGTACAGTCTGGTATGGCAGGTCCACGATCCAGTGTAGCAAAGTCCCCGATCCTGGTATGGCAGGTCCCCGATCAGGTGTGAGGTCCCGATCTGGTATAGCAAAGTCACGATCTGTGCTTCAAGTCCCTGATCCCAGAAGTCCCTGATCTAAGTCCCCAATCAAGTCTGATCTGAGTGTAACAAGTCCCGATCGTGTAAGATCACAGTTGAGTGTGTGTGAGAGTCCTGATCTGTGTAGCAGGTCCTGATCTGGTATAGTCTGATCTGTGTAGCAAAGTTCCCTGTGGTATATAAGGTCTGATCTGGTATAATGGGGAGTCCTGATCTGGTATAACCCAAAGTCCCTGATCAGGTATAGCAAAGTCTGATGGGAGTGTAAGTCCTGATCTGAGTATAACAAAGTCCCGATCCTGAGTATAAGGTCCCTGGTCTGGTATAAAAAGTCCTGATCTGGTATAGCAAGTCCTGATCTGGTATAGGTCCCTGATCTGAGTATAGCAAGGTCTGATCTGGTATAGCAGTCCTGATCTGGTATAACAAAGTCCTGATCTGGGTATAGCAAGTCTGCCGTCTGGTATAACAGGTCCTGATCTGGTATAACAGGTCCCCGATCTGGTATAGCAAGAGTCTGATCAGTGCTCAAGTCTGATCTAGTTATAGCAAAGTCCCTGTCTGGGCAACAGGTCTGATCTGGTATAACAAAGTTCTGATCTAGTATGTAGTCTGAGTCTGGTATAGCAAGTCCTGATCTGAGTATAGGTCCCCTGATCCAAGGTATAACAAGTCACAGTCTAGTGTAAGGTCCCTGATCTGGTATAAAAAGTCCTGATTGGTATAACAAAGTCCTGATCTGGTATAACAGAATCCCAATCTGAGTTATGTAGATCCTGATCTAGTATAACAAGGTCCCTGATCTGGTATAACAAGGTCCTGAGTCTGTATGTAAAAGGTCCGAGTCTGGTATAACAAGGTCCTGATCTAGTATATCAGAGTCCTGATCTGGTATGTAAGGTCCTGATCTGGTATATAGGAGTCCCTGATCTGGTATAACAGGTCACAGGTCTAGTATAACAAAAAGTCCACGATGGTATAACAAGGTCCCGAGTCTGGTATAATCCTGGTCTGGTATGAAGTCTGATCTAGTATAACAAGTCTGATCTAGTATAACAAGGTCCTAGTCTGGTATAACAAGGTCCCGATCTGGGTATAGCAAGGTCCCTGATCTGGTATAAGCAAAGGTCCTGATCTGGTATGTCAAGGTCCTGATCTGAGTATAACAAAGGTCTGATCTGGTATAACAAGGTCCTGATCAGGTATAGCAAAGTCTGATCTAGTATAAGAAGTCTGATCTGGTATAACAAAGTCCTGATCTAGTATAACAAAGGTCACTATTCAGGTATAACAAAAGTCCCTGATCTAATATACAAAGAGTCCTGATCTAGTATAACAAGGTCCCTGATCTGGTATAATAAAGTCCCTAATCAGGTATAACAAAGTCCCTAATCGAGTATACCAAAGGTCCTGATCTGGTATAATAAAAGTCCTGATCTGGTATAACAAAGTCCCTGATCTAGTATAACAAAGGTCCTGATCTAATATAACAAAGTCCCTGATCTGGTATAATAAAACCCTGAACTGAGTATAACAAGGTCCCTGATCTGGTATAATAAAACTGATCTGGTATAACAAGGTCCCTGATCGAGCACAACAAAGGTCCCCGATCTAATATGAAGTCCTAATCGAGTATAACAAAAGTCCCTGATCACAGTATAACAAAAGCTGATCGGTATAACAAAGTCCTGATCTATATAGCAAGGTCCTGATCGGGTATAACAAAGTCCCTAGTCTAGTATAACAGGTCTGATCCTGGTATAACAAAGTCCCAGTCTAGTATAACAAGTCCTGATCTGGTATAGCAAGAGTCCCTGTCGGTATAGCAAAGTCCCTGATCTGGTATAAGAAAGTCTGTTGATCTGGTATAACAAAGTTCCTGATCTGGTATAGCAAAGTCCTGATCGGTATAACAAAGTTCCTGATCTAGTATCAAGAGTCCTGATCTGGTATAACAAAGTCCTGATCTAGTATAACAAGGTCCTGATCTGGTATAACAAGGTCTGATCGAGTATAACAAAAGTCCTAATCTAATATAACAAGGTCTGATCTAGTATAACAAAACCCTGAACAGTATAACAAAGTCCTGATCTAGTATAAGCAAAACCCTGATCTAGTATAACAAAGTCCTGATCGAGCATAACAAAGTCCCTAATCTAATATAACAAAGTCCCTAATCAGGTATAGCAAAGGTCCTGATCTGAGTATAATAAAAACCCTGAACAGGTATAACAAAGACCCTGATCTAATATAACAAAAGGCCCTAATCCGGGTATAACAAAGTCCCTAATCTAATATAACAAAGTCCCTGATCGAGTATAACAAAGTCCTGATCTGAGTATAATAAAACCCAGACAGGTATAACAAGAGTCCCTGATCGAGTATAACAAAGTCCCTAATCTAGTATAACAACGTCCCTGATCGAGTATAACAAAGTCCTGATCTAGTATAACAGCATCCCTGATCTGGTATAGCAAAGTCCTGGTCTGGTATAGCAAAGTCCCTGATCAGGTAACAACATCCTGATCTGGTATAACAAAGTCCCTGATCTGGTATAACAAGAGTCCTGATCTGGTATAGCAAAGTCCCTGATCTCTAGTATAACAAAGGTCCCTGATCAGGTATAACTAGGAAAATTCCTGATCTGGTATAACAACATCCTGATCTAGTATCACCAAAGTCCTGATCCTGGTATAACCAAAGGTCCTGATCTGGTATAGCAAAGTCCTGATCTGGTATGACAAGTCCCTGATCTGAGTATAACAAAGTCCCTGTCTGGTATAACAAAGGTCCTGATCTGAGTAACAAAGTCTGATCTGGTATAACAAAGTCCTGATCTGGTATAACAAGGTCCCTGATCTAGTATAACAAGGTCTGATCTAGTATAGCAAAGTCCTGATCGGTATAGCAAAGTCCTGATCTGGTATAACAAGGTCTGATCTGGTATAGCAAAGTCCTGATCTGGTATAACAAGGTCCTGATCTGGTATAGCAAAGTCCCTGATCTGGTATAACAAAGTCCTGATCTGGTATAACAAAGTCCCTGATCGAGGTATAACAAGAGTCCTGATCTGAGTATAGCAAGTCCTGATCTAGTATAGCAAAGTCCCTGATCTGGTATATCAAAGGTCTGATCTGGTATAACAAAGTCCTGATCTGGTATAACAAAGGTCCCTGATCGAGTATAACAAAGGTCCCTGATCTGGTATAACAAAGGTCCCTGATCTGGTATAACAAGTCCCTGATCTGTATAACAAAAGTCCTCATTGAGTATAACAAAGTCCCTGATCTGGTATCAAAGGTCCCAATTGGTATAACAAAGTCCCTGATCTGGTATAACAAAGTCCCTGATCTGGTATAACAAAGTCCCTAATCTAGTATAACAAAATCCCTGATCTAGTATAACAAGGTCTGTCCTGGTATAACAAAGGTCCTGATCTAGTATAACAAAGTCCCTGATCTGGTATAACAAGAGTCCCTGATCTAGTATAGCAAAGGTCCTGATCTGGTATAAAGTCCTGATCTGAGTATAGCAAAGTCCCTGGTCTAGTATAACAAAGGTCCCTGATCTGAGTATAACAAGTCTGATCTGGTATAACAAAGGTCTGATCTGGTATAACAAAGGTCCCTGATCTGGTATAGCAAGGTCCTGATCTGGTATAACAAGTCCTGATCTGGTATAGCAAAGGTCCTGATCTAGTATAGCAAAGTCCTGATCTAGTATAACAAAGTCCTGATCCAGGTATAACAGAGTCCTGATCTAGTATATAACAAAGGTCCTGATCTAGTATAACAAAGTCCCTGATCTGAGTATAACAAAGTCCCTGATCTAGTATAACAAAGGTCCCGATCCTTTATAGCAAAGGTCCCTGTCTAGTATAACAAAGTCCCTGATCAGTATAACAAAGTCCTGATCTAGTATAACAAAGTCCTAATCTAATATAACAAGTCCTGATCTGGTATAACAAAGTCCCTGATCGAGTATAACAAAGGCCTATCTGGTATAGCAAAGTCCTGATCGGGTATAACAAAGTCCTGATCTAGTATAACAAAGTCCCTGATCCGAGTATAACTAAAGGTCCCTGATCTAGTATAACAAAGTCCCCGATCTGGTATAACAAGAGTCCCTGATCTAGTATAACAAAGTCCCTGATCTAGTATAACAAAGTCCCCGATCAAGTATTATAGCAAAGTCCCTGATCTGAGTATAGCAAGGTCCCGATCTGGTATAACAGGTCCTGATCAGTGTAACCAAAGTCCCTGATCTGAGTATACAAAGGTCCCCTGATCAGTATAGCAAAGGTCCTGATCTGGTATAACAAAAGTCCTGATCTAGTATAACAAAGTCCTGATCTGTATAACGAGGTCCTGATCTGGTATAACAAAAGTCCTAATCTAGTATAACAAAGGTCCTGATCTGAGTAGCAACAAAGTCTGATCTGGTATAACAAAGGTCCCTGATCTGGTATAGCAAAGGTCTGATCCTGGTATGCAAGGTCCTGATCTGGTATAACAGTCCTGATGGTATAGCAAAGTTCCTGAGTCTGGTATAACAAGGTCTGATCTGGTATAGCAAGGTCCTGGTCTGGTATAGCAAGGTCCTGATCTGGTATAACGGTCCAGTCGGTATAGCAAAGGTCCTGATCTGGTATGTAGCAAGGTCCTGATCTGGTATAACAAGGTCTGATCTGGTATAGCAAAGGTCCCTGATCTGGTATGCCAAGGTCTGATCTGGTATGTCAAGGTCCGCTCTGGTATAACCGGGGTCCCGATCTGGTATAACAAGGTCCACGGTCTGGTATAACAAAGGTCCGATCTGGTATAGCAAAGGGGTCCTGATCTAGTTTATCCAAGGTCCTGATCCTGGTATAACAAGTGCACTGATCTAGTATGCAAGGTCTGATCTGGTATAACAAAAGTCCTGATCATAGTATAACAAAGTCCTGATCTGGTATAAGCAAGGTCCACAGTCTGGTATGCCAAGGTCCTGTTCTGGTATAACCAAGAGTCCTGATCTGGTATAACAGAGTCTGGTCTGAGTATAACAAGGTCTGATCTGGTATAACAAAGTCCTGATCTCAGTATAACAAGTTCTGATCTGGTATAGCAAGGTACAATTGAGTATGGCCGAGTCCTGATCTGGTATAACAAAGGTCCCTGATCTGGTATAACCAAGGGTCCTGATCTGGTATAACAAAGGTCCTGATCTGGTATAGCAGAGTCCTGATCTAGTATAACAAAGTCCCCGATCTGGTATAATAAAGGTCACAGATTCCAGTATAACAAAGGTCTGATCTGGTATAACAAAAGTCCCTGATCTGGTATAACAAAGTCCTAGTCTAGTATAGCAAGAGTCCTGATCTGTATAGCAAAGTCCTGATCTAGTATAACAAAGTCCTGATCTGGTATAGCCAAGGTCCTGATCTGTATAGCAAGGTCCTGATCTGGTATAACAAAGTCCGATCTGGTATAGCAAGGTCCTGATCTGGTATAACAGGTCCTGATCTGGTATAGCAAAGTCCTGATCTGGTATAATTAAGGTCCTGATCTGAGTATAGCAAGGTCCACGCTCAGGTATAACAAAGGTCCTGATCTGGTATAGCAAGGTCCTGATCTGGTATAACAAAGTCCTGATCTGGTATAACAAAGGTCCTGATCTGGTATAACAAGGTCCCGATCTAGTATAGCAAAAGTCCTGATCTGGTATCATAAAGTCCACGTCCTGAGATAGCAAAGGTCCTGATCTGGTATATAGTCCTGTCTGGTATAACAAAGTCTGATCTGGTATAACAAAGGTCTGATCTAGTATAGCAAAGGTCCCTGATCTTGAGTATAATAAAGTCATGATCTGGTATAAAGGTCCTGATCTGGTATAACAAAGGTCCCGATCTGAGTATAGCAAAGGTCCTGATCATCTGGTATAACAAAGGTCTGATCTGGTATAGCAAAGGTCTGATCTGAGTATCAAAGGTCCAGATCTGGTATAGCAAGGTCCACAGTCTGGTATGCCAAGGTCTGATCTGGTATCAAGGGTCCTGATCTGGTATGGCAAAGGTCCAGTCTGGTATGCCAAGGTCCTGATCTGGTATAGCAAGGTCCTGATCTGGTATAGCAAGGTCTGATCTGGGCTGGCAGGTCTGAGTCTGAGGTATTGCAAAGGTCCTGATCTGAGTAACAAAGTCCCCGATCTGCGGTATAGCAGAGTCCCTGATCTGGTATAACCAAAGTCCCTGATCTGCAGGTATGCCAAAGTCCTGATCTCTGGTATAGCAAAGTCCCTGGTCTGGTATAGCAAAGTCCCAGTCTGGTATAGCAAGGTCTGATCCTGGTATGTAAGTCCTGGTCTGAGTATAGCAAAGGTCCTGATCTGGGTATAGCAAAGTCCCTGATCTGGTATAGCAAAGTCTGATCTGGTATAGCAAAGTCCTGATCTGGTATAGCAAAAGTCCCTGATCTAGTATAGCAAAGGTCTCAGTCTACGGTATGTAAAGTCCCTGATCTGGTATAACCAAGAATTACAGTCACCAGTATAGCAAAGGTCTGATCTAGTGTATGCCAAAGGTCACAGTGTGTGATCTGTGCCAATACAAAAGTCCCTGATCTGAAGTACTTGTGCCTGTTAGGTATTGATACTGTGCCTGTGCTTGTGCCTGTGCTTGTGTACTAAATGTGCACTTATACTTGTGTGTGTGTGTGCTAGCGTGTGTGTGCACTGTACTTGCATTATTACTGATATATATTATTATTATATTATTATTATTGATGCCTTACTTGTGTGTGTGTACTTTTGTATTGTGCGTACTTATTGTTATTGTTACTTAGCCAAAATTACTGTTGGGTGAATTGTGTGCCACACACACACACACACACTGCCCTGACC
>NW_024744839.1:596025-620832 GCF_018991925.1 Homarus americanus
TAGATTTTTTAACCTTTTTGTTTGTAGAAATGCATAGAAAATGTATAACAAAACTAAGATAAACATTATATAAAACAATGTTTCTTAACACTATTCAACAATAGAGATCAGGGTAATTAATAATTAACAAAATGTTTGTCAGACGAATCGTTGTTCAGTGACATGAGACAATAATATAACACATTTAGGCATATGACCTAACTGACTATATGAAGGAGTTCTACATAATATCTATAGTCAACAGACTATAACTGCTCTGTCAAATGTCAAGTTACATCACATGCCAATATTAGAGACATGGTGTCAGTCGAATCCCATTAATGTACTGTTTTCTTTATAATGACTGAAAAATCTTATATTATTTTGTTGTTAAGTGTACAGGGTGTCCCAAAAGTCCGTACTCACAGTCAGAATTCACTAATTAATTTTATTTAATTAAAAGTTTAAATTACTTACCATAACCTTATATACATATATAAATTCTTACACATAATCTCCTCTGAATGCTCTCAGTACCTTTGTGTTAATTTTCTTACACTCCTGCCTTAAAAGAATTCTTCAGTATGTTGACATATGAGTGTGAGCAACTGAGCATTTGACACACCCTGTATAAACACAACATAACTCCACTAAGTGGCAACAACCTCGGCTCACAATTTTAAGTATTTTACGGTTAAATTTACTATATACCCACCACACGGCCCTACAGCATGTGTTTCATTAAGAGCTTAGCACTATTGTATCTCCTTACAGATCTACTGAACAAAACCCACACACATAACTTTATGTAACTCTACCGGAACATGAGAGGTCTTTGTGTGAGACCACCAAATATCACAGACTGAAGGCAGGAGTCTCCAGGGTGTGTATGAAAGACTCCCACTACTGTATCTCTATACCACAGCCATGGTTGAATAAGTTATATGAGCATGCAAGTAAACATACACACAAATAAATGTAAACATGAGCTTATGTAATAAATATGTTTTAGGTTTTGCAAAAAAGAAAAAATGTTGCTGGAAGCGACAAAATATGAAGCTGTAGATCATTTCAATAAAAGTACATTTCTCGGTCAAGTCCGTTTACCTTAACATCTGAGATTTTCAGAATAATCACACAGTCTCTATTGAATTGGGTAATCACAGTGGGAGGCATCAGCGTAAAGCACAGAACATGATACACAGTGGCACCAGCAGGAGCATGGTGAGGTACATATACACACGAGGCTCACATTTGGTATCCAGGATGTAGGCATGGTCCCACCTACCCTCCTGTGGCACTTCCACCACCGCCTGTTCTTCAGACCAGAACTTGAGTGGCATGGTACAGTCTGTGGTGTTGACACAAAGCTCCTCCGACTCTTTGGTGTTGTATACAACCCTCTCCATTGTCATGTTGAAATACAGATCATTGACATAGATCTCGTTGTCGCTGGAGAATACAAAGTAGTAAGTTCCCGTGATGGGGATATCATAAACAATCTTGTTCATCTCTATGGATTGGTAGCTGCAGCTCCTGTAAGGCACCAATGGCAGGGTGAGAATGACCCCTTCACAGCTGGCCAGAGCCTCTTCGCTGCTCGAGTACGATGACCTGTGTTCTTCATTCGAATTGTCATTTGCTGTTGACTGATTAAACCTTCCTCTCTCAAACTTTAAGCCCTCGGGAAAAAAGATCTCGCCTCCAATTGCCCGCTCCACTGACGAAAAGTTCCTCCTTCCCTGATTGGAAGTTACTTCACTTATTACACTCAAAATATCATCAGAGTCCAGTTCTTCGAAAGCACCATTTTCATTATCAATTTTGTCTTCGATGAATCTCTTAGCTCTTGATCGTGTTAAATTGTCATCTTTAGGGAAGAGTTCCTTAGTGAGGTTTTCATCACGGGGGTTACCTTTCTTCCTCTTTTTCTTTTCACGTCTTCGCTTATCTTTTCGTGTTTCACTTTTTAGTTTCCTGCTGACTTTTTTCAGCCGTTGTGGGAGGTCGTGAGCTGCTGATGCATCTCTCCTCATATCAGTTTGGTTGCTTGTCACTTTTTCTACCTCATCAAGATCCATGACGAGTTTGACTGCACCAGCTGTAGAGTTTTCGGTATTAGTTTCGAAGAATTGACTCTTGTCTTGAAGCTGATTTTCAGCATTGTGAGCTTTACGCTCAGCATGAAGGATTCTAAGTATCTCCGATTTGCCTTTGCTCATCTTGATGGCTTTCCGCAGGAGCTCACTGATGCTCTGACGACGCTCTTCTGACTGGAGATGATGTGGAGGAGAAGGATCACCTGCAGGAGCTGAATGCCCTTGTTGAGCAAATGAAGATCTTTCTACGTCAGGAAGTTCTTCAGGCGTTGTGAAGACATTCGGACCACCTCTCATAGAC
Source organism: Homarus americanus (assembly GCF_018991925.1). Lineage (NCBI taxonomy): Eukaryota > Metazoa > Arthropoda > Malacostraca > Decapoda > Nephropidae > Homarus > Homarus americanus. Next base: position 598,405 of record NW_024744839.1, read on the forward strand.
TGCTCCTCCAGCTTATGGCGTTCATTGCTGGCGACGTCATCATCTTCCACCATGTCCTCGGCTGAGTCCTCCTCTCCGATCCAGGCGCAGCGATGCAGGTTCTCCAACCCTCGGAGAATCATCAGCTGGCCTCCGTCCCACCTGCCACACAACATCATCAGTTAATACAACACAAAAACTACCTAAAATAGCAGTACAATGTGAGTATCATAAAAATTCGAAGATTGGTCGAAACATTACTGGTATTGGTCTCATTGGTGATGAAAATACCCCCAAGGATTTACTACTACAGTACTTTGTTCTGTGTATTTTTAGTATATTTTTGTCACTATCAATGGCGGAGGAGTAATAAAAGGTATCAATGTTTTCAGGTGAATTTGAAGTTTTCAAGCTAAAGATTTAATCTCCATCTGCACTCATCTTCTACTTTATTTCTAAGTGGACAAGAGTGACTACCTCTCCACTTCTCTACTTAGTCAATCCTACTGTCCCATTTGCCTGATAGAGGAGAGGAAAGAGGGAAAATGTAAGGTTTAAGTAAGAGACAAACAAGAATATTACATCATAACAGGTGAGATCAAATTTTATTTTCCGGTTCTTTTTTTATGGGTTGAGGAAGGATAAACATTACCTTAAATAATTCCTATAACCAACCTTACCCATCCTCACGTACTGTAGATTAACCTGTTGTTCTATTTTATTACCCTGTGTGAAGTGCATGTTGTTTTGATTAATTGGTAATAATACTGCACACACACAAACACACACACACACACACACACACACACACACACACACACACACACACACACACATATCATTAAGATGTAATCTTTTCTTGTGCTTATCCTACTTGACATTCTAAGGACACATAAGAGACAACCCACGTGGGCTTAAAGTCCCTTGTCACAAGATGAAACAGTCAGAATTTTCCTGTTATGTCTTAAAAATCCTCCTCCCTCCCTCTCCTACCTGGAGCAGAGAGAGATGGTGATAGTGGAGCCCTTGAGGAAGTAGAAGCCCCAATACTCTTTCACGTCGTCCTTGAGGACCAATTTGTTGAGCATGACATGGGTACGACGCTGGGAATCCTTGGATGGGGCGCCCTTCAGTAGGTAACCATTAAAGTTGCCGTCCATGTGTGTGGTCTGCGCCTGCGGGAGGAGGGTGTGTGGTAAGAAAGGCGGAATTGGATTGGTACGGTGTGATCTTATTGCTCACTCATGGGATGGTGAGGGGAGGCTGACCCAATCATTCATTAAAGGAACAGTTATCCTGGAGTCATTTTAATAATACATGTATGAAGAGAAAAACTGGATTAGATTTAAGGTTTGACAGCCTTTGGCCTCCGACTTGCTAACTGGCCAGCACTGTACTGTGGGTAGCGTTACCTCAAGAGAGACACCTCACTGTTCTCACCGGGAGGTCTCAGGTAACAAGCACCAGTGCCTGTACTCTATAAAACTGTCAAGAGAGGCGGGGCCAACCAGTAGTGCCTCTGATGCCTGTGCAAACATAAACAGCACAATAAACGAAGACCTTGGACACACCTCCACCTCTCTTGTCAGTCTCTTGTCAGTAGATCAGCAACCCAAGTAAACAACATGGCATTTACCAGGTACTGTACCACATACCTCAAACCTGACACCATCATTGTCCCATATACCTGGCACCAACAGTGTCCCATATACCTGGCACCAACAGTCCCACATGCCTGGCACCAACAGTGTCCCATATACCTGGATATACCTGGCACCAACAGTGTCCCATATGCCTGGCTCCATCAGTGTCCCATATGCCTGGATATACCTGGCACCAACAGTGTCCCATATGCCTGGCACCAACAGTGTCCCATATACCTGCTTAACAGTCCCATATACCTGGCACCAACAGTGTCCCATATACCTGGCACCAACAGTCCCACATGCCTGGCACCAACAGTGTCCCATATACCTGGATATACCTGGCACCAACAGTGTCCCATATGCCTGGCTCCATCAGTCCCTACATACCCACCACAACTTATTAGGCAATAATTTCTCCACATTACTGGCACCATCAGCATTCCCACATACCTGGCACCACCAGTGTCCCCATATACATGGCACTACATACCTGGCACCAGAGGCTGGAGACGTGTCGACTAAGGAGGCGCTGGTCAGTGGGCATCATAGGGTAGTGGCCAGGAGGGTAGAGGACAAGACGCACGTACAGTGGGATAGTGATGAGCACAGCCGGCAGTACGAGGGAGCACAGACACAGCCTCACCACACGTCGGGGTCCTCGCAGCAAATCTGTTAAGAAAACATTGTTCATATGATCTTCCATATAAATTAGCGATAAAATAAATGAACAAATAAAAAAAAAGTAAACACTAGTAACAATAGTTAGGAGACAATTCTTATAAAGTTAAATTTCTCTCAAGTTTATTTGGTTCCAAAAGTACTCATCTAATTAATAAAGTCTCTGTAATTATAATATAATTTGGAAGGTAATTTTGCGTTTGAGTGGACTCGTTAAATACAGTGTTACATCTGAAGTGACTAGGAACATTCACCGTACCAAGTTGGGAAAATGTGGAACCAGATTCTCACGTCATCGGTTACGAAGACCATTGAGAGCTTGAAAGAAAACCTTGAGATAATTAGCTCTGGACATTTCGTAAGCAAACTCACTACTTTAGGCTAAACTGATCAACTTATCATGGATGGGAAGACAGTGAGTCCATAGTACCCCACCCGTATTAACCAAGCTACCTGCCCCCCTACAGTCATTATTATGTATTCTACCCTATACCGTGTTACATATACAGTACTTGGTCAAATGAGTACCCATCCTGTTGAATAAGCAAGATGACCACAGTACAGGTACTAAGAAATACCTCCTCAGTCATAATAAGTAAGGCTACTAGACCTCACCCTACCCACACCCTGCTCTCTTAAACTAGGGTAATCCCCTCGGTATTGTGAAAAGATTGGCACAAACAGGAGGACTGGTACCAGTGGAACTGAGAGCGAGCAAAGGGCAATACAGAGAAAATGGAGAAGAGAAGTTGTTGGGCGTGTGGAGAAGATGGACACTTCTAGACGAATTGCCGACAGAATTGCAAGAGAGGGAAAGAAGACCGGGGAACTAGAGATGTCTGGTGCTGAGAGGCAATGACCAGCATGTCTCACCAAAGCTCCACGATTGGCAAAATGCAACCGAGCTACTGTAAGCAGTGTCCAGGTTGAAGGTGAAATCAATGGCATAAGGTGTTCGTTGATGATCGACACAACCTCGAAGCAGACTTTTGTGAGGCCGGACGTGGTTAGTCACCGAAAAATACCTGAGACATCACAGCAGTTGTGCAGGATAACTGGACACTGCACAGTGCTAAAGAGACCAGTGGATATCAGCATCAAGCTAGAAGGGGAAGAAGAAATCCTACAGGTTTATGTAGCGGATATAGCAGACCCTTGCGTCTTGGGCCTGGACTACCTCCTACCTCGAAAGTGTCAATTGGACCTTGGCTCGAGGCATTTGAAAATTAAAGGAAAGTGGGTACCGCTGAAGACTGTGAAGCATGCAGGTGCAAAGGTTACAGCTAGGCAGACAGTAGTTATTCACCCAAGATCAGAGGTGCTGTTGCCATGCAAGGTGAACGGTGCCTTGCATACCCGTCTGGGAATGGTGGAGCTTGATGAGCAGTGTGGAGTAGAAGATAGAGTGATGGTTGGGAAAACCTTAGGCGATCCATCTGCAGAGGTACCTGTAATTTGGGCCAATTTCTTTCTCCGGCCAAAGTAAATACAGCAGGGAGTGGCTGTTGGACTGTGGCACGAGGTCGATCAGGAGCAGCAGCCAAGGACCTGCAAGAGGAGCATGGTAAAACAGAAAAATGGTCTGCTCGACCATTTGCAGGACTTGTTTTCCAGGAAATCCTATTGCCTGGATGATGTTGTTATTGGAGTATATGGACGTTTTCTCTGCAGGGGACCTAGACCTGGGTTGTACAGACCTGGTACATCATCATCGACACTGGGGATCACAGCCTGATCAAGCAGCAACCTCGGAGGATAGCACTAGCTCATCGCCAGGAAATGGAGAAGGCGGTAGGGGACCTTATTCACCAAGGTCTTGGTCGAAAAGTCCAGCAGTCCATGGGCGTAAGGAGTCGTCCTAGTGAGGAAGAAGGATGCTCTTAGACTGAAGGATGGTCTGCTGCAGCGCCAGTGGGTGACTACCGATGGCCTCAACAGGTACTGACAGACAGTGCTTCCCCAGAAGGTGAGATCCTGAGGAAGATGCACAACAATCCAACCAGTGGACATCTGGGAGTGAAGAAGACCCTGAGTCGCCTGTAGCAAAGATTTTACTGAGTTGGCATGCGTAATGATGTGGAAGAGTGGTGCAGTTCATGCGTTGTCTGCTGCGCAAAGAAGGGACCAAAGCTCCACGTGTGCCCTACTGCAGTTGTACCATGCAGGTACACCAATGGAGAGTGTTGTGATGGCACCGAGTGTGAACTCATGCAAGGCCAGATTTGACCAAGACTATATCTACAATATATACCGAGATTTTGCCAAGGCTTTCGACAGTGTACCCCATGAAAGGCTGAAAATTAAATTGGAAGGGTAAGGGATTCGGGGAAGTGTCCTAGTGTGGATCGGAGACTTTCTCCATGACCGCAAGCAGGAGTACCACAGTGTATTGGGCCCGCTGTTGTTTGTCTGCTTCATCAATGACATGCCAGACGCTGCACATTCCTCCATACAAATGTTTGCGGATGACGCTAAGTTATTTCAGGAAATTAAGAACCAAGCAGATTGTGAAGAGCTGCAGAAGGATATGTGTGAGCTTCAAGAATGGTCGAAGAAATGGGAGCTAAGATTCAATGTCACGAAGTGCACCTGGGACGTACCAACGGTAAGGGGGCGTATCATATGTCTCAACGGGGCCATGAAACTGCATTAATTGAGACTGAATGTGAAAAGAACCTCAGTGTGTATGTTGACAATGAGCTTAAGTTCTCGGACCATTGCGAGAAGGTGAATCGGGGAACTAAATTATTAGCCCTTATAAGAAGGTCGTTCAGAAATCTAGGTGGTCCGTCCCTTGTAACGATCAAGAGTGAGGTACTTCCCCATCTGGAGTGCTGTCACCCCGTCTGGTCCCCGAGATATGCTTGGGACTGTCAGTTGATTGAAAATATCCAAAGGAGAGCCACCAGGCTGGTGCCAGCACTTCGGCACCTCAGCTACCCTGAGAGATTAGAGCGCCTGCAATTGACTAGCTTATACTACAGACGGACAAGGGGGGGGGCTTAATTGAGGTGTATAAACATCTCAAAGGGCACTACTCAGTCGAGTGTCCTTACCTGGAGCTGGCGGACGCTCGCCCCACAAGGGTCACACCTTAAGGCTGAAGAAGCCGCAAGTCCAGAAAACTGTGAGGGCTAACTTTTTCGGAGTGAGAGTTGTGAACTCTTGGAACAACCTACCAGAGAGTGTTGTGACGGCACCGAGTGTAAGCTCTTTCAAGACCAGACGACCAGCACTGGAGCAGGTTCAGATACATTCAGGAGCCGGTGCATGCCCAGCACTTGCCAACAGTGTGTAACAGAGACTTGACCGATCGCCCAAACGGTTAACGAGCCGATCAGTGGTGAAGAGGATAACGGTAAAAGTAAAAAAGTAACACCTGATGAACCTACGACTGAACATAATGCTAACAAATTATGATGCGATTGTACTTGAAGCGTCTCATTCCTTCATAGATAATATTAACATACATGTACAGTATTTAAAACATATAAGTCCCTAGGGAGAATCTCATCTCGTCGGAGTCAGTGTTACTATAGTCTTTATAACTATTTATGACCACGTGAGAGTTAAACACCCCATCTTATATTTCACCTGGTAAATAAAGAACTTAACGCTAACCTAACCAACTTAACCAAAGCTAAGCTAAGCTAACCCAAATTACTCCCGATAGCGTTAGAATGATAATCATCAGGTGAAATAAGCTGGGGCGTCTAACCTTCACGTGGTCCACCATTTGCACTCTAAACTATAAGATCAACACACACACACACACTGGCGAGCCCTAAACTACGCAAATAAATTCAGGTGCAGAAGGGAGGTGGATAAGGATCGCCGACGTTCTCAAGGGTATGTAAATAACCATGGAAGTAAATATAATTCAACAATATTTTAGTTGCATTTAATCAATAAGCAAAATTCCCGCCTTTCTTGACCCAACCCAGAAGCTTTTCGTACGTGAGAAATACTGTGTTTTTCTTATTACTACTTCACACAATGGAGTTGCCTTTTATGATAATTCTCGTATTCAAAAACTGTAAAAAAAAAAAAAAAATATATATATATATATATATATATATATATATATATATATATATATATATATATATATATATATATATATATATATATATATATATATATATATATATATATATATATATATATATATATATATATATATATATATATATATATATGTATATATATATTTTAATGTGAAGGAAGTTGAATGATATTTATATACAAGATCCATTTGATTAATTTTACTTCACACAGTATTTGTATGTGTTTGTCGATCTATTTATTCACATACGAACACTAACTATTTCTAGAGTTAATTAATTTTGACAACAGTAAGAGAATGTACACACCTGGCAACATCATATATGACAACTTGTGGCTGACTAAAGGATAAACCTTTCATATTTCTAAACAGGTTATTAACTAACATTAAACAGGTTTCTCTTAAGTCAGCTGAAGTAAGTTTAGAGGAGAGGCCAGTGATCGTCTCTCAGCCTAAGTTAACAGGTGTTAGGCGTTACACTATGATAACTATACTACTACTACTACTTTTTATGGCCTCCATCCTCCCCTAATAACCATACCTTCGCCACCATTTTATTACCTTAAAATTAAATGTCCTAATACATAAGTAACTATCCTAGCTGTGTTGATATAGTTGAGCCGCAGATCTATGCTGCATTCAGTGACTGTTGCCTCATAATTCAATATCTGCAACTGTTGTCGGCTTTGGGGCCGATGCTCTCGTTCCCCTGAGGCAGAGCAAAGCCGACTACTACTACTACTACTATTGCTGCTACTACTACTACTATATGATACTGACGAGCATTTATACAGCACAGCAGGCGTGGCACAGATCCCAATGACAGGTACAGAGGTAAAGTTTTGTAATATAGATTTTTTGTCGTAATAAACGATTGCAATATAATAATGTGTTCCTCAGCTTTTGGAAAATGAAAAAAAAAAATGTGTAAACATACTGTATTGTTTACCATTATTTGTGTACCTACACTGTCCATGTACATTATGTATATACCCACACTGTCTATGTATACATTGTGTATGTATACCTGCACTGTCTATGTACATTGTTTGTATACCTGCAATGTCTATATATCTATCTATCTATCTAGAGAGTTGAGGGTGACCTCTAGGAAAGAGCCAAGATTCTCAAGGGTGTGGTTTCTTCATCAAGGTCAACCTCCGACTTTCCAATAAATCCGATCTATGGATATTGCTGTACAGAGTTGCGTCCCATGTGTTGAGAGAGAGTAGTTCTTGAGTTTTAACAGCTGTTGTCTGGTGTTCATTCATACCATACGTGCTTAAAAACACCTTTATTTACTCACCCACGACTTCTGACACCTACAACTTGTGACACTCACGACGTCTGACATCCACAACTACTAACACCCACAACTGCTGACACCCCCAACTTCCGACACCAACAATTTCTGACACCAAAAGTTTCTGACACCCACAACTCCTGACAATCACAACTTTCGACACCCACAACTACTGAAACCGGCAACTTATGACACCTACAGCTTGTGACACCCATAACTTCTGACACCCACAACTTCTGACATCAACACCTTCTGACACCAAGAACTTCTGACATCCACAACATTGATACCCACAACTGCTGACACCCACAACTTCTGACACCGACAACTTATGACATTTACAGCTTGTGACACCCCAACCTCTGAAACCACAACTTCTGACTCCCACAATATCTGACACCGATAACTTATGACACAGCTTCTGACACCCTTGACCTCTGATTTCAACAACTTCTGACTCCCACAGCTTGTGACACCCCAACCTCTGAAACCACAACTTCTGACTCCCACAATATCTGACACCGATAACTTATGACACAGCTTCTGACACCCTTGACCTCTGATTTCAACAACTTCTGACTCCCACAACTCCCGACACCCACAATAATTTCCACTACAACTTCTGACACCCACAATACCTAACAACCCACAACTTCTGACACCCACAATACCTGACACTCATAACATCTGACACCCACAATCACTGCCACCACCACTTCCGACACCCACAATCACTACCATCACAACTTCTGACACCCACAATCACTACCACCACCACTTCTGACACCCACAATCACTACCATCACAACTTCTAATATCCAATCCTACCACAACTTCCACTCACAATCACTACCATCACAACTTTCGACACCGACAATCACTCATCACTTCTGACACCCACAATACCTGACACTCATAACATCTGACACCCACAATCACTGCCACCACAACTTCTGACACCCACAATCACTACCACCACAACTTCCGACACTCACAATCACTACCACCACAATTTCCGACACCCACAATCACTGCCACCACAACTTCCGACACCCACAATCACTGCCATCACAACCCCTGACAACCACAAGACAACAACGACTCAAATATCGATCACTGTGTAGGCAGCATCTCTGTTTGTGTCATTGTTGCTCGGAGCTGTTAGTGTCACTGTGTATAATAAATAGATAAGAAATAATGAATGGGTAAAAATCTATCTATCTATCTAGCTATCTGTCGGTTTATTTATCTAACTGTTTCATCACTAATCTCTAACTACAAACCAATCAGCTTAACATCAATTGTGGGAAAATTGCATAGGTTAGGTTAGGTTAGGGTGTTTAATTATGAGGTGAAATAATCTGGGGTGCTTAATCTACATGTGATCCAAATGCTCAGCTGAAGGGAAGGGGGAGGTAGAGTGGTGAAGGTGAGGAAGGGAGGGAGGAAGGCGGGGATAATGTGAATGTTTTATCTTTTAAATGATTACTACTAACCCACCTGGATCACACACCTCAAGGGCGAATGATAGTGAAACTACTACCTATCCTGTAGGCGGAGTGATATGGATGAAAATATTTTATATCAAGTTTATGGGCGGTAGAAAGTGTATAATATGGACACGAAGTAGTACCTTAAGCTGTGTATTATTATATTACTTTATTAATTATGTATAGTAAAGTATTACAGAACATGTATTAATCCTATGTAATATTTCCATTTATTATGCACCATGTTATGTATATGAATTATCATATTTACATTTTATGTATTCAGCTTGTGAATGCTGGCATCTGTACATGCCAGTGCGCAGTGATACAAAGAGTGGAGACCACCAGTCCTTATGGTGTGGAAGTGCTCTGTCTTATTAGTTCCCCTGTACATCTCCCGTACGAGAATAAGAACCTATTTTCAAGATAACAAGTGTTTGCGTATACCCTCAGTAGTGTAGAACATTTTGGGGGTACCAAAGACAAACATAGAGAAAGATTATCGGGAAGGAGGCAAACCAGGAAGACATTGCATCCGTGAATTATTTGGTTTGTGTGAATTTTGCCAATTGTCGCAGGTCTGGCAAAGGCTATTTAATTTAGCGAAGTATTGGAGTCTTCACATGGGGTAAAATAACGCACAGCACAACTGCCCTTTGGAAAACACTTTCTTGACGCCAGCAGTGAAGACAGTCAACCAAACTCTGAGAATCAAAAGTTGTTTCTTTTAATATAGAATTAAGATAATGATCATTCAGGATGAACCTCATCGAGACATTAAGAATCCTGAAAGGGATGGAAGACGTCAACCCAGATCACTTCTTCAAGGTGTCAAGCGCGACAAACACAGGAAGTCATAGTTACCAAGGTGTCATGTAGGGCGAATATAAAAAAGTACCTCTTCAAACAGAGGCTGATAGAACTATGAAACAGTCTACCAGTTGAAGCTGTGGAAACGAGAACAGGACTGACCTTCAAATAGCTTTGGACAAGACTACCAAGAACAATACAGAGACCCAACACAGGCCGTCTCCCACCTTCCCCCGACGTGACTACCTCTATCGGTGGCGGCCACGAGGTATTGTACTTGAGGTAAATAAGGTGAATACTAACGCCAAGTAAATCACAAGTGTTCAGGTAACGACAAGTAACATAGTGACAGCAAGTCATCTTTTGGGGGGGGAGGGGTCACCCACACCTACTACCGTTCAGGTCTGACTTTCATTGACGATGCTCACGATTTCAGCCTCGACAAAGGATCACATTTCTCTTATGTGACAAAATTCTTCACCAATTACCTGTAACTTATGACTACAGTGCATTGATCTTGCCGTGACCTTATTTTGCTTGTCATTCTATCAAATCTTTATGTTGTAGTGATGTCACCCTCGCCGTCGAATCCTTCTTTTCGGTAATTTTACCATAACTTCAGGTTGTGTTTACGTGATACCCCAACAATGTTCTACTCTAAAGTCCTCGTGTCCTGTGTCTTTCCTCCCCATGGGTTCGAGGTCTTCTTGAACCGCGAAAACGACCTAAACTAACTAAACCAAGAGGAAGAGCCTTACTCCCGTATTATTAAACAACATTTTCCCTTGAAGAGGTCGTCGTGTTTCAACCCGAGTTTTAAACTAAATGAGTCCTGAGGGACACCGCAGTACAGTACTAACGACCCTCTTCAAGGAAAGATGTTTAATAATACGGTCGTTAGTTAACATTAATATTCATATTTCTCACCTATGTATTTACTTTGAAGTTTCATATGAGAAAAGAGAAGGATAAAATGAACATTTAATTAATATATGAAATTACACCTGTAAATTTATGTTAGTTGTGGATTTCCTTCGAGTTTTTATATTATTATTATTATTATTATTATTATTATTATTATTATTATTATTATTATTATTATTATTATTATTATTATTATTATTATTATTATTATTATTATTATTATTATTATTATTATTATTATTATCTATTCTATCTACTTATCTACTTGCTGGCTCACCTTGTTTCCCTGGCTTAAGGAGGGAAAATTCTTTATTGAGGGAGGCGAAGGAGGGGGTCCGGGAGGGTCGCAGCTCCGGGGGAAGGTACGTGACGGAGTCCCCCACCGACATGGTTCCTCCTTCAGCGTCTCCAGGCAGGTACTGTTATGCTCCACGGGTACTGGTTCTCCGGCTACGGGTACTCCAAGTCCAGCAGAAGTCAAATGCGAAATTCAGGTGATATACGAGTAGATCCGACAGGTGGGCAAAACCCCTCGAATGCTTTAGTTTTCTCCAGCAGCAGGCAAGTACTGCCCTTCAGGTACTCTCAGGTCCCGGAAGGAGACAAGTTCTACACGCCAACTCAGTATTCTACATATGGAGTCTCGACAAACGTGTACATCTGTTTGTTACCCCAGACTCGTGCACTCTTCTCAAGGTGAAGCAACAACTGATTGAATTCATGACCACCCCAGGACGAGGGGCAGGAGACATTATCACCCTCGAGATTGATCCACACGACTCGGTGATACACCCGAAACTGTGTGTGAATGAGAGGCGGCAGAGCTCTCACAACAGCCCAACCTCCTCGGACGTCAGGATAGATACTAGTACTACAGCTCCCTCCCTCCCTCGCTCGCTTCACAACGCACATGCTCGACCAAAATACTTCACTCGTTTTCTTTGAAGGCCGGACAGCAGCTGAGGACCCGACGTATACGCATCTACGTAACGTAACCGGTTCCCTTAGCAACACGGTGCCCGCTGGTGGTCGTGGTGACGTTGGTGGACCAAACTTTACTCGACTGATGCCCTTATTATATGTATGGATGTGCTAACAGGTGACGCCTCGCCTAATGATGTGTACGTGTGTGTGTGTGTGTGTGTGTTTTAACAAAATAACACATCACAACTGCTAAAGTGACCCTCAACTGAATCCTAAGCGGCAAGAAACGACCCAGAGAAGACACTAACCACCAGACGGTTGAATGTGGACGACGGTGGGTGAGTGTGGATGACGATGGATGAGTGTAAATGACGCTGTGTGAGTGGATGACGATGGGTGAGTGTGGATGACGATGGGTGAGTGTGAATGACGATGGATAAATGGATGACGATGGGTAAGTGTAGATGACGATGGGAGAATGGATGACGGTGGGTGAATGTGAATGATTGTAGATGAGTATGCATGACGGTGGGTGAGCGTGGATGACAATGGGTGAATGGATGACGGTCGGTGACTGTGGATGACGGTGGGTGAGTATGAATGATGATGAGTGAATGTGGATGACGGTGAGTGAATGTGGATGATGGTGGGTAAGTGTAGATGACGGTCGGTGAGTGTGGATGACGGCGAGTGAATGTGGATGATGGTGGGTAAGTGTGGATGACGGTCGGTGAGTGTGGATGATGGTGGATGAGTGTGAATGACGGTGGATGAGCGTGTATGTCGGTGGATGAGTGTGGATAACGGTGGGTGAGTGCATGATGATGGGTGACGGTGGGTGACTGTGCATGATGTTGGGTGAGTGTGGATGATGGTGGATGATGGTGGATGAGTGTGGGCAACGGTGGGTGAGTTTGGATAATGGTGGGTCTGTGTGGATGAGTGTGGACGACGATGGTTGAATGTGGATGACGATGGGTGATTGTGGATGATGGTGGATGATTTTGGATGATTGTGGGTAACGGTGGGTGGGTGTGGATGATAGTGGGTCAAGACGATAATTGAATGTGGATGACGATGGGTGATTGTGCATGATGATGGATGATTGTGGATGAGTGTGGACGACGATGGTTGAATGTGGATGATGGTGGGTGAGTGTGAATGACGCTGGGTGAGTGTGGACGATGGTGGGTGAGTGTGGGTAACGGTGGGTGAGTGTGGATGATGGTGGATGGGTGTGGATGATGACGGTGGATGAGTGGATGATGATGATGGATGAGTGTGGATAATTGTGGATGATGGTGGGTGAGTGTGGATGATGGTGGATGAGTGTGGATAATGGTGGGTAAGTGTAGATGATGGTGGGTGAGTGTGGATGATGGTGGATGAGTGTTGATGTGTGTGGACGACGATGGTTAAGTGTGGATGACGATGGGTGAGTGTGGATGAGTGTGGACGACGATGGGTGAGTGTGGATGAGTGTGGACGACGATGGTTGAGTGTGGATGACGATGGGTGAGTGTGGATGACGAGGTGGACGACGATGACGAGTGTGGATGACGAGTGAGTGGACGACGAGTGACGACGATGGTGAGAGTGGATGACGATGGGTGAGGGATGACGATGGTGAGTGTGGATGAGTGGACGACGATGGTTGAGGATGACGATGGGTGAGTGACGATGGGTGAGTGTGATGACGATGGGTGAGTGTGGATGACGATGGGTGAGTGGGATGACGATGGGTTAGTGTGGATGCTCTAGGCTTCTAGTTTATCTTATAATCTACCAGTGTTCAGGTAATGTGAGATTGGCCAGGCGCCAGTGAGCCTACCAGACGAGTGTGTGTGTGTGTATGTGTGTGTGTGTATACTGTATGTGTGTGTGTGTATGTGTGTGTGTGTGTGTGTGTGTGTGTATGTGTGTGTGTGTGTGTGTATGTACAATAATAATAATAAACGGTTATTAATAGAGTTGCAGCTGTGGCTGAAAATATACAAACTTACATTTGATTTAGACATAATGATATAATATGCATTGAATACATTTACAGGGCTGTACAGTACATAAATCAGGAGTTGTTTATTATTTAAGCAATAGATGGGATGGTGCTGTTCTTATATCTATCAGTGCGGGCTCTTATGGGCTGAATTTTGTTGTAGTGGCGGACTGCGCGAGTTGGGTGGGGGGCTGCAGGTGGCAGAAAGTGGCGATGGCGAGGGTGGTGCAGTAGCCCACTGCTAAACCTGTGTGTGTGTGTATGTATGTGTGTGTGTGTGTGTGTGTGTGTGTGTGTGTGTGTGTGTGTGTGTGTGTGTGTGTGTGTGTGTGTGTATGTGTGTGTGTGTGTGTGTGTATGTGTGTGTGTGTGTGTGTGTGTGTGTGTGTGTAATAATAATAATAATAATGTGTGTGTGTTTGTGTGTGTGTGTGGGAAAGTGTGTGTGTGTGTAATAATAATAATAATAATGTGTGTGTGTGTGTGTGTGTGTGTGAAAGTGTGTGTATGTGTGTGTGTGTGTGTGTGTGTGTATGCGTGTGTGTGTCTGCGTGTGTATGTATGTATGTATGTATGTATGTATGTATGTATGTATGTATGTATGTTATAATTAAATGGGATTATCATGAGAACTAAGCTGTTAAGAAATAAATTCGGAGTTTCATGTTTATTGGTTGAGATGATTCACGGTGATTCATTAATAATATAAACTTATCTCTCAGACTTATTGTGAAAACCACCTGTTCCTCACCGTTCTTCATAGTCTTCCTCCGTGGCACTATACAGGGTGCCAGTGGGTGTAAGAAAGATTGCCAGACAAATGAACATTGACCGGTAGAGAGAGAGAGAGAGAGAGGGATCTATGTGACGTCATGAGTGACCTCCACAGGCACCTCCGACAGCTTCCAGTCTATCGATGAATCGTGTTTTTTCTTGTATGTTTGTTTTTAAGTCGGTGTGAACTAAGGGTGGCCAGAGCCTTTACACATGCCACGCAGCTGAGAGTGGCTTGGTGCGACACGTTACACAGCTCCGTTTTGTTTAGTATAGTTTAGTGTTTCTAGCGAGTCTTATGTTACATATACTGTAGGTGTTTATTGAGTCTATACATCTCTCTGTTTGTATTGTTTACTTATTCACCGAGTTATTGGTTTATCTTTTAAGGTTCTTTCAGAGAGCAGCTGGTCATGTTAACACAAGAGATAAGATATTAGTAAGACTTGACACTAGAGAAGTTCTTTTGACTCCATCACGAAACACATAACCATGGCGATAAGAAATATACCCTAAGCATTGAAATACTCCAGCAATATAAGGTAAGGAAGGTTAATTTTCTTAGTAGTGTTCTTGTTGATGAGCTATGACGTCTTGGTCTCGTCTCCAGCTCGTGTATACATCCCCTGCTTATACTGTAAACGATAACAAGTGTCGATTACACCTTAATGGATGGGTCTGACTCCTACTGTGGACGACTACTTGGCCTCGGGTGTTTACAATAATCTCTGTTAAGGTTAGGTTAGGTTAAATTAGGGTCAAGTTTTGTTAGATTAGGGTTAGGTTAGGTTAAATTAGGGTCAACTTTGTTAGATTAGGGTTAGGTTAGGTTTGGGTCGAGTTTTGTTAGATTAAGGTTAGGTTTAGGTTAGAGCAGTATGTTATGTTATTTTAAGTTATGTTAGGTTAAGGTAGCGTTAAATTAGGTTAGGCAAGGTTAGGGTTAGCATTAGGGTGGATAATCTTAAAGTGCAGCTTATCTTTATCAACCCATAAACACCAAAGCTTAACAACCCCGGATAAGTCCTTATCACGTGACTGACACGCACACACACACACACACACACACACACACTCAGGGGTCACCTGCGTATCACTGACGATTACAGAGCGGCGGTCCGGTAAGTGCTACCAGCATACTCTGTCAAGGCCTGGGCTATCTTGTCCTGTGGAAATAGTCCCTGCTGGTCCTGAGGTACAATATTACTATTTTTACAGCTGCTGATGGTAACACTGATAGTACACCAGTGGGAGATTACTTTGGATCACTTGAACATTAGCCCATGAACTTATTTATCCTGATGATTAAACATCCTAAAACTGCCTGGTAGGGTTAGGCTCGGTTAGGTTAGGTTAGGTTATACTAGGTTACGTTAGAGCTATGGATGTAAATTTTAAGGTGAAATGTCGAGGTAGGGAACGAACTTGCAACAGCGACCACAAAGAAATTAGATTCCAGTTAGATTTTCAGGTCAGACGTAAAGGGAATTCCATTAAAGTCCCAGATTTCAGAAGGGCAAACTTTGATAGTTTAAAGAGGCAGCTGAGAGAGGGGGTATCACGCTTGGATGTGAACCAAGATGACACCGACCTGATAACGAGATCTGAGATTGCCGAGTTCCACGACAATTTAAATAACGAGTTACTTAATGCACAAAGGCAGAACATACCATACAAAAAACTCAGATCAGACAACAATGACCCTAAATGGATAAATAATTATTTAAAGAACATTATTGGCCAAAGGAAGGCTATAGGTAGAAGGATAAATCGTGGCGAATTTTACCTCCGGGAGTATTATAAGGTATTGGCCGGTAGGGTTAAGACCGAGATAAGAAAAGCCAAGAGGAACTATGAACTGAAGGTAGCAGGGGAGGCGAAAACAAACCCCAAAGGATTCTACCAAATGTATCAAACTAAAACACGAGATAAGAGTGGACCAATACGTTCAGATACCGGCGAGCTAACTGATAATGATGGAGAAATGAGCAATAATCTGAATAAATATTTTTCAACAGTTTTCACCACCGAAAATTTAAACATGATACCCGAGGCACCGACTCTATTCAGAGATAGTGAAGAAAACAAATTAAGCGAGATAGTAGTGACTAGTAACGATGTTAATAAGCAAATAGATAAACTGAAGCCTAATAAGTCACCTGGTCCCGATGAGATATTTGCCAGAGTATTAAAGATATGTAAGGATGAGCTTAGTATGCCCTTAGCAAAGTTGTTTAACGTGTCATTAAAAACAGGTGTCGTGCCAGAATCCTGGAGGATAGCGAATGTAATACCGATTTTCAAGAAGGGGGATAGATCACTATCCTCTAACTACCGCCTAATCAGTCTAACATCAATAGTAGGTAAATTACTAGAATCAATTATTTCAAACTCTATTCGAAACCACCTGGAGAGGCACAAGTTGATCAATGATTCCCAACATGGCTTCACAAGCAGGCGTTCATGTCTAATTAATCTATTAATATTCTTTTCATCAGTTTTCGAGTCTGTGGACGAGGGGCACAATTATGATGTGGTATATCTCGACTTTAGCAAAGCCTTCGACAGAGTCCCCCACGAAAGACTAATTAGAAAGGTAGAAGCGCATGGCATCAAAGGTAATATCCTCAAATGGATTAGGGCGTGGTTACGGGGGACAGGAAACAGCGAGTGAGCATAAACAGCACTAAATCCATTGGAGCAACGTCACTAGTGGAGTTCCCCAAGGCTCAGTACTTGGACCATTATTATTTATTATATACATAAACGACATAGATATCGGCATAGACAGCAACATAAGTAAATTTGCTGATGACACTAAAATAGGACGTGTAATTAAATCTGACGAGGACTCTGCAAAACTACAGGAAGATCTAAAAAAAAATTTCGAATGGTCGGAAAAATGGCAGATGAAATTCAATGTGGACAAATGTAAAGTACTCAGTATAGGAGATGTAAACAGGGAAACCAGTTACCAGATGAACAACTATGCCATTGTGGAATCCGACTGCGAGAGAGATTTAGGAGTAATGATAAGTAGGAATCTTAAGCCAAGTAAACAATGTGTTTTTGCTCGTAACAAGGCTAATAAAGTACTTGGGTTCATACAAAGGAGTGTTAGTTACAAGACTAGCGAGGTCATCTTAAAATTATATCTAGAGCTTGTGAGACCTCACCTGGATTAAGCAGTTCAGTTCTGGTCACCGTATTACAGAATGGATATAGAATCATTGGAAAGAATCCAGAGGAGAATGACAAGACTAATCCCGGGCATTAGGAACCTTGAATACAGAGACAGGTTAAAGCATCTTAATTTGCACTCCCTCGAGAGACATAGAGTGAGGGGCGACATAATAGAGGTGTATAAATGGAAGTCAGGGTTAAACAAAGGGGACATTACAAAGGTACTCAAACTATCCAACCAGGAGCGAACTCGTAACAATGGTTTTAAATTAGACAAATTTAAATCTCTGCGTGAAATAGGTAAACACTGGTTTGGAAACAGAGTAGTGGATGAGTGGAACAAGTTACCAAATATCATCATTAACTCGAATACGCTGAATAGCTTCAAACATAGGTTGGATGCTTATATGAGCAATAGGGGTTGGGTATAAACGGGACTGCTCAGTGTGGGTCAATAGGCCGGCTGCAGTTTCCTCCATTCTTATGTTCTTATGTTTCGGGTTCGCCATTTGCCATTAGTTTTTATTTCAAATTACAATTATGTTATGGTGACTTTGTAATTCCACACAATTCTGTTGTTGAAACTAGTTTAAACTTGAATGTTAAGTTAATACTAGGTTTAATGATATACTAGTCCTGAATTTCGGGGCTTCCCCAGCACCCTTAGGCGCAAGTAGTCTTGCCTAGTTGCTAATACTAGTTGTATCGTACAGCCATTGTGGTTTCTAGTTTTATTTAGTTCAGACTGATTTTGACACACACACACACACACACACACAGACAGGTGACAGACACAGGTGTTGTCTGTGGGTGAGGAAGGTGCAGGAAGGCAGGGTACGAGGTCGATGGTGCCCATGCCCGGGTACTTAACATCTAGGTGTACAGTATACTTCACTATAAAGGTCTTGTGTCAACCAGAGTGTTGCGTCTTTCTTAAGCATTAACTGTTGACGTCTTGTGTAGGATCTGACTTAGAAAACTCCCCTGAAGACCTCTGTTGGTGAGAGACGCAGAGGGTGTGGGAGAGGCGACACACATACAGTATGTTACCGTCTGAAGGACGAATAATTCACCTGTACGTGGGTGTGTGCTTGGTCACACAACATGGGTATTCACTTTTTGTTTATATTAACGGATTCATTTTTATTTTCAGATAAATTATTACACATTCATCACAAGACGGGGGGACGGTGTGGTGGCAAACCTCCAAATAATCTAAACAGCCGTTGGAAGAATTATTAATCAGTTTAGAGAAGCAGGAAATGTACATAAGCAGTTAAGTAGCGGACCACCTAAAAGTTATCAGCAACAATCGTCCAGGCTCTCCTCTCGTTACCACCACCACCACCTGCAACCTCTCGTCGTGTGGATGAGGTCAGTGGTGAGTCTTGTATGTGTATGAGTGTTGGATTAACCCGTATATTATTTTAAGTCACAAACTAACCTGTTAACGTTTAATTACATTGATATTAAGGACAGTCGTGGCCTTCAGGTACAACATACAAAAAACAAGTACTGACTACATTAGCCAGTCAGCACAGCTTCCAAAACAGTGTCACCAGATAGCATCAAGGGGAGCTCCCACGCTTGACTAGCGTCGACTTGTGTCATGTGCCAGCCTCTTAATTCTCTAACTGGCCCGCCTTCACTTGTACAGTTTCCTTATTCCCATATTTAACCTAAACTAATGTAATGTAACGTACTAACTTACCCTAAACCAACGTAACCTAACACTAACGTAACCTATCCTAAACTAACGTAACCTAACACTAACGTAACCTACACTAAACTATAACGTAATGTAACGTAACCAAACGTAACCTAACCTAACCTCCCTAGGTATAGCGTTTGGGTGCTTTATCATAAGGTAGAATAAACTAACTGGTAATCATCAGTTGAACTTAAAACAGAACTTTATACAGATATTAAAATTTAATAATTGATTTAATGATGTATAAATCTTTTTTTTTTAATAATATTTTGTAAATTTCTCATTAGTGTTTTTGGTCTCGCTGTAGAATGGAGTCAATTTGCTTCGTGAAAACTGAAGAGTAATATTATAGTGAAAGAGAGAGTAAGTATAAACAAAGAAATGAAGACGAAGTGAAATGACAATATTATACAAGGGAAGAGAGATGAAGGGAAGTAATACATTGCCGTGCCTCCATACTTCTCTTGGAAAATAAAAAAAAATGTAATAACAGAAAATACAAAGAAAAATGTCTCATAGTTCATTTTAATACTGAGATGGTCGACTCTAGTTACAAAATATGCAAGAAGTAATCATTCCTTAAGCTGGTCCTGCTGTTGTTTATACATACTGTACATGGACAACAGGTACGGATTACTGAACAGACGTGAGTGATTATCTGTTTTCATTAACCAAACAGACACAGACACAGGTGTACGAGTATAAATCCAACTCTCTTTCAATTAATATGAAATAGATCAAGATTAATGGTGTATTAATTTAGTATTTAAATGTGATAAATTATTGTCCGTGAGGCAGCGTGACGTGTTAGCAAGAAGCGACACTAATAAAAAATAATTCTGGCTCAATATTCCCCCGTGGAGATAAAAGACTTGTAACGTTATCTTATCTTTCATATGCACCAGACGGTTTACTTTTATAGCGATCAAAACACGTGAATTTTTGTGTTAAGCTTGTTCACTTGTCTATACCTGTTTGCAATGTGTGTGTGTGTGTGTGGCAGAGAGGGACCAGTACGATTTATCGACATTTTCTCCGACACGTTCACAACACCTCTAAGTAATGGCACCAACCAACATGTGTTTTAACCACTGAATCTTCACACGCCTGCCATCATCTCTAAGGATAAGTGAACTTACACAAGAGTACTGTTGACTGATATACTCGGAAACTTTAGTGATATTTGTTTATTTTCGTTAATGTTTATGTTAATGTTTTTATTGCGCCTCAACAACTATGGTCTTTAAGTGCGTAACAAGTTTAGTAATTACACTCTTCTATTAACAGTGAAAAGCCGCTATCTTGTGTTTTGAATCTAAGAACATAAATACTGTACCGATGCTCATTTGTTTGTTGTTATCACCTGTTGCTGGGTTAGTTCCACTGCCTCTCATCGTTGTTGTTCACTCTTCATGAATACAAGATTGAGTGAGTGATGACCACGAGACCTGTATGATCATTATACACGACCATACACCAGTGCCGGATTTAGACCTGTGGCGGCCCATGGGCAGCCTCTTTGTGGAGGCCCCCCTCATTATAACTACCCAAGAGGGTGGGGTGGCGAGTGAAGCGAGCCTAAACATCTGGGAGTTCCAGGGGGCGTTGTAAGCCCCCCGGGAAAATTTTGAAATTTGAACACTTCTTTGGAGAATTTTGAAGCCATATGCAGTTATATTAAAGATATTAAAAATATACGGTTCATAGGAAAACCAGGTATTCATGAATTTCAAGGAGTAGCTAGCCTAATTTCTATCACCCTTCTTGCTGAACATAGTTTTACGTGATGGACAAGATAAACATGAATTTTAAAGAATGAAAATAAAAGTAATCCAAATGAATAAACAGATAAATAAAATATTGTAATATGTGGAGGCCCCTGGGCAGCTGCCCACTTTGCCCACTCTTGAATCCGGCCCTGCTATGCATTACCTCACTCATCATGGGTCATGCATACACACTGCACGGACTTAATTAATCCTGGGTTTTGTCCATATACCTGAGTATGGGTCATGGTACACATAGCCTCAATTGATCATGGGTCATACATAGTTGCTTTTGGGTTATGGGTTAAGTGATCATGGGTCAAGAGTTAATTAAGTGGGTGTCGTTCATGTACACATTATTCAGACATTTAAAATCCGCCATGCAGCAGCAGGAGGGAGGGGGACCTTCACCTGCCAGGTATGCGTTAATAACTAATAATTAAGGACACATTACCGGTAACTGGTGTTAAGGTCGAGTTGCCAGGTCGGGATTATTCAGGTGTATTTATATTGATGGATAATAAGTGATGAGATATTAAGACTTAAGAGACAGATGTTAGCGCATGTATGACAATATACAAACACACCATTAGAGATAATTAATAGACACAAACAGGCCTGGGTGAGGTGGTGCAATGAGTTGACCTTTAATAATGATGACCTGACCTAAATTCAACCGCAGGTCAGGTGGGCAGGTATACCTCGGGCAAAGCATATCAGTGGTTTATTTTTTTACACCTAAAGTTGTTCTGGTTAGTGATGATGAGGTACTGTGGCTTAACGCTAGTGAGAGAGGTGAGGGAGGAGGGGGAGTGAGAGAGGTGAGGGAGGAGGGGAAGTGAGAGAGGTGAGGGAGGAGGGGTGAGGGAGGAAGGAGTGGGAGAGAGGGAGGGGAGGAGGGGGAGGGAGAGAGGTGAGGGAGGAAGGGTGAGAGAGGGGAGGGAAAGAGGGGGGAGGAGAGAGGTGAGGGAGAAGGGAGGGAGAGAGGTGAGGGAGGAGGGGAGGAGAGAGGTGGGGAGGGAGGAGAGGGAGGAGAGAGGGAGGGAGGAGTGTGAGAGGACGGGAAGGTGTTGATAATTAAGTACAAGCATCCCGAGGGTAACAGCTGCTTGAGGGGGAGGAGGGGAGAGGAGGGGAGAGGAGAGGAGGGGAGAGGAGGGGAGGGGAGAGGAGGGAGG
>NW_024744839.1:620932-643432 GCF_018991925.1 Homarus americanus
TATGGGTCAATAGGCCGGCTGCAGTTTCCTCCATTCTTATGTTCTTATGTTTCGGGTTCGCCATTTGCCATTAGTTTTATTTCAAATTACAATTATGTTTTGTGACTTTGTAATTCCACACAATTCTGTTGTTGAAACTAGTTTAAACTTGAATGTTAAGTTAATACTAGGTTTAATGATATACTAGTCCTGAATTTCGGGGCTTCCCCAGCACCCTTAGGCGCAAGTAGTCTTACCTAAGTTGCTAATACTAGTTGTATCGTACAGCTATTGTGGTTTTAGTTTTATTTAGTTCAGACTGATTTTGACACACACACACACACACAGACAGGTGACAGACACAGGTGTTGTCTGTGGTGAGGAAGGTGCAGGGAAGGCAGGGTACGAGGTCGATGGTGCCCATGCCCGGGTACTTAACATCTAGGTGTACAGTATACTTCACTATAAAGGTCTTGTGTCAACCAGAGTGTTGCGTCTTTCTTAAGCATTAACTGTTGACGTCTTGTGTAGGATCTGACTTAGAAACTCCCTGAAGACCTCTGTTGGTGAGAGACGCAGAGGGTGTGGAGAGGCGACACACATACAGTATGTTACCGTCTGAAGGACGAATAATTCACCTGTACGTGGGTGTGTGCTTGTCACACAACATGGGTATTCACTTTTTGTTTATATTAACGATTCATTTTATTTTCAGATAAATTATTACACATTCATCACAAGACGAGGGACGGTGTGGTGGCAAACCTCCAAATAATCTAAACAGCCGTTGGAAGAATTATTAATCAGTTTAGAAGCAGGAAATGTACATAAGCAGTTAAGTAGCGGACCACCTAAAAGTTATCAGCAACAATCGTCCAGGCTCTCCTCTCTCTACCACCACCACCACCTGCAACCTCTCGTCGTGTGGATGAGGTCAGTGGTGAGTCTTGTATGTGTGAGTGTTGGATTAACCCGTATATTATTTTAAGTCACAAACTAACCTGTTAACGTTTATTTACATTGATATTAAGGACAGTCGTGGCCTTCAGGTACAACATACAAAAAACAAGTACTGACTACATTAGCCAGTCAGCACAGCTTCCAAAACAGTGTCACCAGAATAGCATCAAGGGGCTCCACGCACTAGCGTCGACTTGTGTCATGTGCCAGCCTCAATTCTCTAACTGGCCCGCCTTCACTTGTACAGTTTCCTTATTCCATATTTAACCCAACCTAAACTATGTAATGTAACGTACTAACTTACCTAAACCAACGTAACCCCACTAACGTAACCTATCCTAAACTAACGTAACCTAACACTAACGTAACCTACACTAAACTATAACGTAATGTAACGTAACCTAACACTAACGTAACCTACTAAACTATAACGTAATGTAACGTAACCAAACGTAACCTAACCTAACCTCCCTAGGTATAGCGTTTGGGTGCTTTATCATAATGTAGAATAAACTAACTGGTAATCATCAGTTGAACCTAAAACAGAACTTTATACAGATATTAAGATTTAATAATTGATTTAATGATATATAAATCTTTTTTAATAATATTTTGTAAATCTCTATTAGTGTTTTGGTCTCGCTGTAGAATGGAGTCAATTTGCTTCGTGAAAACTGAAGAGTAATATTATGGTGAAAGAGCGTAAGTATTAACAAAGAAATGAAGACGAAGTGAAATGACAATATTATACAAGGGAAGAGGTGAAGGGAAGTATTACATTGCCGTGCCTCCATATTTCTCTCTCTCCGGAAAATAAAAATATAAAAAATGTAATAACAGAAAATACAAAAAGAAAATGTCTCATAGTTCATTTTAATACTGAGATGGTCGACTCTAGTTACAAAATATGCGAGAAGTAATCATTCCTTGCTGGTCCTGCTGTTGTTTATACATACTGTACATGGACAACAGGTACGGATTACTGAACAGACGTGAGTGATTATCTGTTTTCATTAACCAAACAGACAGACACAGAGACACAGGTGTACAGTATAAATCCAACTCTCTTTCAATTAATATGAAATAGATCAAGATTAATGTTGTATTAATTTAGTATTTAAATGTGATAAATTATTGTCCGTGAGGCAGCGTGACGTGTTAGCAAGAAGCGACACTAATAAAAATAATTCGGCTCAATATTCCCCGTGGAGATAAAAGACTTATAACGTTATCTTATCTTTCATATGCACCAGACGGTTTACTGCGATCAAAACACGTGAATTTTTGTGTTGCTTGTTCACTTGTCTATACCTGTTTGCAATGTGTGTGTGTGTGTGGCAGAGAGGGACCAGTACGATTTATCGACATTTTCTCCGACACGTTCACAACACCTCTAAGTAATGGCACCAACCAACATGTGTTTTAACCACTGAATCTTCACACGCCTGCCATCATCTCTAAGGATAAGTGAACTTACACAAGAGTACTGTTGACTGATATACTCGGAAACTTTAGTGATATTTGTTTATTTTCGTTAATGTTTATGTTAATGTTTTATTGCGCCTCAACAACTATGGTCTTTAAGTGCGTAACAAGTTTAGTAATTACACTCTTCTATTAACAGTGAAAAAGCCGCTATCTTGTGTTTTGAATCTAAGAACATAAATACTGTACCGATGCTCATTTGTTTGTTGTTATCACCTGTTGCTGGGTTAGTTCCTGCCTCTCATCGTTGTTGTTCACTCTTCATGAATACAAGATTGAGTGAGTGATGACCACGAGACCTGTATGATCATTATACACGACCATACACCAGTGCCAGATTTAGACCTGTGGCGGCCCATGGGCAGCCTCTTTGTGGAGCCCCCCTCTTATAACTACCCAAGAGGGTGGGGTGAGTGAAGGAGCCTAAACATCTGGGAGTTCCAGGGGCGTTGTAAGCCGGGAAAATTTTGAAATTTGAACACTTCTTTGGAAATTTTTGAAGCCATATGCAGTTATATTAAAGATATTAAAATATACGGTTCATAGGGAAAACCAGGTATTCATGAATTTCAAGGAGTAGCTAGCCTAATTTCTATCACCCTTCTTGCTGAACATAGTTTTACGTGATGGACAAGATAAACATGAATTTTAAGAATGAAAATAAAAGTAATCAATGAATAAACAGATAAATAAAATATTGTAATATGTAGAGCCCCTGGGCAGCTGCACTTGCCCACTCTTGAATCCGGCCCCTGCTATGCATTACCTCACTCATCATGGGTCATGCATACACACTGCACGGACTTAATTAATCCTGGGTTTTGTCCATATACCTGAGTATGGTCATGGTACACATAGCCTCAATTGATCATGGGTCATACATAGTTGCTTTTGGGTTATGGGTTAAGTGATCATGGGTCAAGAGTTAATTAAGTGGGTGTCGTTCATGTACTTATTCAGACATTTAAAATCCGCCATGCAGCAGCAGGAGGAGGAACCTTCACCTGCCAGGTATGCGTTAATAACTAATAATTAAGGACACATTACCGGTAACTGGTGTTAAGGTCGAGTTGCCAGGTCGGGATAATTCAGGTGTATTTATATTGATGGATAATAAGTGATGAGATATTAAGACTTAAGAGACAGATGTTAGCGCATGTATGGCAATATACAAATACACCATTAGAGATAATTAATAGACCCCGTGTGTATTACCTCACTATAAGAGATTCATACCCCAAACAGGCCTGGGTGAGGTGGTGCAATGAGTTGACCTTTAATAATGATGACCTGACCTAAATTCAACCGCAGGTCAGGTGGGCAGGTATACCTCGGGCAAAGCACATCAGTGGTTTATTTTTTTACACCTAAAGTTGTTCTGGTTAGTGATGATGAGGTACTGTGGCTTAACGCTAGTGAAGGTGAGGAAGAAGGGGGGAGAGAGGTGAGGAGGAGGGGAGAGAGGTGAGGGAGGAGGAGAGAGAGGTGGGAGGAAGAGTGAGAGGTGAGGGAGGAGGTGAGAGGTGAGGAGGAAGGGAGGAGAGGTGAGGAGGAGGAGAGAGGTGAGGGAGGAAGGGGGTGAGAGGTGAGGAGGAGGGAGTGAGAGGTGGGAGGAGGTGGGAGAGGTGAGGAGGAGGGTGGGAGAGGTGAGGAGGAGGTGGGAGGTGAGGGAGGAGGTGGGAGGTGAGGAGGAGGGAGTGGGGAGGTGAGGGAGGAGGGGGTGGGAGAGGTGAGGGAGGAGGAGGGGAGGTGAGGAGGAGGTGAGGTGAGGAGGAGGTGAGGTGAGGGAGGAGGTGAGAGGAGGTGAGGGAGGAGTGGAGGTGAGGGGAGGAGAGGTGGGGAGGGAGGGTGAGAGGGGTGGGGAGGAGAGAGGTGAGGGAGGAGAGGTGAGAGGTGAGGGAGGAGGGGGGAGTGGGGAGGTGAGGAGAGGTGAGAGAGGTGGGGGAGGAGGTGGGAGGTGGGAGAGGTGAGAGGTGAGGGGAGGTGAGAGAGGTGAGGAGGAGGTGGGGAGGTGAGGAGGAGGGGGTGAGAGGTGAGGAGGAGGAGTGGAGGGAGGTGAGGGGAGGAGGTGGGAGAGGTGGGGGGGTGGGGAGGTGAGGAGGAGGGTGAGAGGGGGTGAGGGAGGGAGTGGGAGAGGTGGGGAGGAGGGGGGTGAGAGGGTGAGGGAGGAGAGAAGGAGAGGTGGGGGAGGAGGTGAGAGAGGTGAGGGAGGAGAATGAGGGAGGAGAGTGAGAGGTGAGGGAGAGGTGAGAGGTGAGGAGGGGGTGGGGAGAGGTGAGGGAGGAGGTGGGGAGGTGAGGGAGGAGGGTGAGAGGGTGGGGAGGAGGGGGTGAGAGAGGTGAGGGAGGGAGAGGGGGTGGGGAGGTGGGGAGGAGAGGTGGGGGAGGTGAGGGAGGAGGGAGTGGGAGAGGTGAGGAGGGTGGAGAGGTGGGGGAGGAGGAGAGTGAGAGGAGGTAGGAGGAGGTGGGAGGTGAGGGAGGTGAGGTGAGGAGGAGGTGAGGAGGTGAGGAGGAGGTGGGAGGTGAGGGAGGAGTGAGAGAGGTGAGGGGAGGAGTGAGAGGTGAGGGAGGAGGTGAGAGAGGTGAGGAGGAGGGAGTGAGGAGAGGTGAGGGAGGGAGGAGGTGAGGGAGGAGAGGTGAGAGGGTGGGGGAGGAGGGTGGGGAGGGTGAGGGAGGAGGGTGGGAGGTGAGGGAGGGTGGGGAGGAGGGGGTGAGAGAGGGTGGGGGAGGAGGTGAGAGGTGAGGAGGAGGTGAGAGAGGTGAGGGAGGAGGAGTGAGAGGTGGGGAAGTGGAGAGGTGAGGGAGGTGAGAGGTGAGGGAGAGGTGGGGAGGTGAGGAGGAGGTGAGAGAGGTGAGGAGGTGAGAGAGGTGGGGAGGAGGGAGTGGGGGGTGAGGGAGGTGGGGAGAGGTGGGGGTGGGGAGGGTGGGGGAGGAGGGTGAGAGGTGAGGGAGGAGAGGGAGTGGGAGGGTGGGGAGGAGGGGAGGTGAGGAGGTGGGAGGTGAGGGGAGGAGGGAGTGGGAGGTGAGGAGGAGGGAGGTGAGGGAGGAGAGGTGAGGAGGTGAGGGAGGAGGTGGAGAGGTGAGGGAGGAGGAGTGAGGAGGTGAGGGAGGAGGAGTGAGAGAGGTGAGGAGGAGGGTGAGGAGAGGTGAGGAGGAGGGAGTGAGAGGTGGGGAGGGAGGGGGTGAGAGAGGGTGAGGAGGAGAGGGGTGAGAGGTGAGGGAGGAGTGAGGAGGGTGGGGAGGAGGGTGGGGAGTGGGGGGAGGTGAGGGAGGAGGGGGGGTGGGGAGAGGGAGAGGGGGTGAGGGAGGAGGTGAGGAGGTGAGGGAGGAGGTGGGAGAGGGTGAGGGAGGAGGTGAGAGAGAGGTGAGGGAGGAGGTGGAGTGGGAGGTGAGGGAGTGAGGAGAGGTGAGGAGGAGGTGGGGAGGTGAGGAGGTGGGGGAGGGGAGGTGAGAGAGGTGAGGGAGGAGGAGAGGTGAGGAGGAGGTGAGAGGTGAGGAGGAGGAGTGGGGAGGGTGGGGGAGGAGGGTGGGAGGTGGGGAGGAGGGTGAGAGGTGAGGGAGGAGGGTGAGAGGTGGGGGAGGAGGGGTGAGAGGGGTGAGGGAGGAGGGTGAGAGAGGTGGGGGAAGGGGGAGTGAGAGAGGTGAGGGAGGAGAATGAGAGAGGTGAGGGAGGAGGAAGGAGGTGGGGAGGAGGGGAGGTGGGAGGAGAGGAGTGAGAGAGGAGGAGTGAGAGAGGTGAGGGGAGGAGGTGAGAGGGGAGGGAGGAGGGAGAGGAGGGAAGAGAGTGAGAGGTGAGGGAGGAGGAGAGAGGTGGGGAGGAGGGGTGAGAGGGTGGGGAGGGGAGTGGGGAGGTGAGGGAGGAGGTGAGAGGTGGGGAGGAGGGAGTGAGAGAGAGGTGGGGAGGAGGGTGGGGAGAGGTGAGGGAGGAGAGAGGGAGTGAGAGGGTGAGGGAGGAGGGGGTGGGGAGAGGTGAGGGAGGAGGGGGGAGAGGTGAGGGGGAGGTAGAGGGAGGAGGAGGGGGATCCACGAGGCACTGCACATCACCCACGTGTTCACTCCTTGTGGTGGCCGTCCTGTCTGTCAAGGGGTCGGGGGATTGTATTATGTAACCCTCTCCTATGTAACGACACACACACACACACACACACAGCTGCTATGACACGTAGTTGCAGCAGGAGTAGACGGCAGTGTTCAGTTGATGGTTTCAAGGGTGGTGACTTTAATTAGTGGTGTGTGTGTGGGTGTGTGAAGTACGGGGGAAGGGGGTCATCCTGCCAGTGCTTATGACGTTGACGAGGAAGGATGAGTGAAATAGAAATGTTAAGGCTGAGGACTTTCAACGAGAGCCACACTTAGTTATTGTAGCGTAGATGATTACAAGACTCCACCCGCCGTCAGCAGCGAGGGGGTTAATGTACGGGTGAAGGGACAGGGAGAAAGAAGGTAGTGGTGAGAGGTCAGTCGTGTTGTGTGAGGCACCTGATTCTTGGAGGTGTGGGGACGTGGGGCGCAGTTCTTTACACAGGTGAGCAACACAGGTGGACGGAGAACATCAGAAGGTGGCGAGGTTTGGTGACTCAGTTGCTGGAGACGACAGGTATCTTGGCTTTTTCTGGCAGGTCATTTTAAAGACTTTATTCTGGTGTTTTCTTTTCGAGAATTATTGTTTCTTTCGCCTCATTCTTTTCCATTCCACACTTTTTTCCTCTACAACTGTTGAACTTCCGGCATCTTAATTCAATACGTAACCAGATGAAATTCCTCAAACCAGACCCTTAACTTACCTGGATTACGATTCCTACTCAAAACATAAACAAACATGATATAAAAATTATAAAGTCAGCCTCTAAAATCAGCATAAAAGGAACAAAATGAGGTCAAATGTAAAATAAAATACTGCCACTTAACTCAGCTCATCCATTTACCCTGTGAAGTAATGCTGAAAGAGACAAGTTTTTCAACACAAAATGTCGACGCACTTTTCACTGGCTGGGGTGGTGGGGGAGGGGTAAAGGTGAACTCTTAACTCGGTCTGGTCAAGGACAACACCCTCCTACCTGGTGGACTCTTCATCAGGTATAGGTCTGAACAGTTGATATGAAATCGAGCAAAAATATACACAAACACGACCTCATCACAACAACAAAATTTAACCATTTATATAACAATAAAATATGAGGGTGTTGAGGCTACGAATTCAAGGTAACAATGCAATTAATTGTAAACAACATATTAAGAGAAGAAACTGATTTGGTAGGAAGGAAAATGAATTAGTTTTTGTTTTGTTTTTTGTTTTCACGTGCAGAAGGTCGATGGAGGGATATCAAATGCTCGTTTTAGTGAACAAAATAAAAGTATGTGCTAAAAAATCTATCCAATCTAACACAGCTGACGTGTTGCCTTTGAGGTGTCCTTCACATCATATTCTTCCCTTCGTTGCCCTTTCCTTCATTCCCGTTTCCTTTCCTCCCCTTCCCTTCCCTTAATTTCCTCTCTTCCTTTTCCTTCCCATCTGGAGCCAGCAGTAGATTATGGCAAGGGAGCAACGATTGGTTAGGCAAGGACACCTTCCTCAAGAAGACCATACCTTCACCCAGCCTCTCTCTCTCTCTCTCTCTTTTATTGTATGACTGATTCGTGCAGTAAGTGAGGAGAGACAGAAATATTATCGTACGAACTTTAGCGAATATCACCCCGGTAAGTATCTGACCCCAAGGCAGTATGGTGGTCGTCGGCACAAGCAACAAACGCTATACAAAAACTGGTCGATATAAGCAATAAATATTGTATATAACTGGCCGGTATAAGTAGCTAACACTGTACAACATCTTATACCGACCACTTCTGTAGTGTTTACTGCTCATAGCGACCACTTTTGTACAGTGTGTGTTCCTTATAGCACCACTTTTCTGTAGTTTTTTGCTTACTCCGATTACATCGTTCATGGACACAGTCATCATCACATCATCATCATCATCGTTTTACGGCCATTTTCCAAGCTTGTGTGGGTTAGTTATCTGATGGCAGCTCTCCATGCTGCACGGTCTCTTGTAATCTCTCTTGTCAGGTTTCGACCTCTAACGCCATTCCGTACCTCTCCCCATTTCATTCTTGGCCTACCCCCGGCTCTCCTCCCCTCCACATTAAGGTTCATGCACCTCTGTTCCTATTGGTCTCATCCATTTTTCCACGTACCTATACCATCGCAGTATGCCTCTCCTCAACACTTACCAGCCGCCCTCTTAGCTCTTAACATGGCCTCCTAGTTTCACATCACACAGCCACCTCACCATACTGATTTCAGTTCGCTCAAGTCTATTTATGTCATCCTCTTTAACTGCCCATGTTTCACTGCCATACAACATCACACCAGCTGCATACATTCTTCCTTTCACGCGGAGGGAAGGTCCTCTTGCCGTCAATACAGGCAGCAACTCCGTAAACTTCTTCCAGCCACTTCTGACTTTTGCAACTGAATTAATGATAAGGGTTCAGCACTGTATCATCGACACAGTCCAGTTTGTGTGGGTACACAACACTTAAAGTCAGCAACGAGATATCCCGCTCTACTCCAGTGCACCTTACAGGCGCGTTGCATATTACCGAGTTGTTGCCAACACCTGTCTTGCAGACAACACATTGTTATTTTCCACTTTCTACCACGGGTCCCTCGGCAACACTTACCAATACATTACTTTTGTTTTCGCCACATTCACTCTCAGGACCTTTCCCACTATTCCATCCATCAATTTCTTAAATTTCTCCACTACCTCTGTTGTCTGACCCCCACTACCTCACGCTTAGTAGTTTATCTACAGTATATATAAATTTGGAAAATATGCAAAATATACACACGTCTACTGCATGTGTTGATGAATCGTGTTGCAGAGTTACCAGTGAGGCTCCGACTTGTTGCAACTTGCTGTTTTATAAAAGCAAGGTTACTCAATTGCTATTTGTGAAGGCCCAGTCACACAGATTTCGTAAGTGGCAAAAGTTCGGATGAAAGGCTTCGTTTAAAATGACGTAAAATGTGTCGTATGTTAGTTTAAATAACATAATTGAAAACAAGAGAGAATTAAAAAATACTACTAATTACAGACGTACTTTTTTTTTTTTTTTTTTTAGAGAGAGAGAGATAGACGCTGGGGACCGCACGAAAGCTCGCCGCTGTCCGGTAATTGAGTAGCCAGTTATATAGTATTTAGAGAAAACGAAAATTTATATCTCATTAGAATAAGCATCATCGAAATATTCAACTAACTTTCACCAATTTTGTCTTTAGAAAATAATATGAAATTCCGTTATTTGACAGCTAAAACAAAAAGTTATTAACTGGTAACTCTGTACTAGTGGTCCAGTGGTTATCAGACGCATTTGACGCCACAGACATTCGGGCCACAGTGTACCCAAGCTGTTGTCACCTTATCCGAATGTTTCCACGGAAGAAACACCAAGACGATTGGGATCACCTGAAGAATCGTCACCCCAGAGTTTGGCAGGGTGACGAATCTTCAGGCGGCAAAACCTGGGGTGACCATTCTTCAGGTGGGGTCAGGACACTCCATGGTGGTTAATCTTCAGGCCTAACCTAACCTAACATTACGTAACATAACGTAACGTAACCTACCCATTGTAATATGCATCGTATATTTTGGAATATTAAATAAAGTATTTTGTGTTTAGTATTGTGTATTTTGCAATAGTTTAGTTATATATTATGGGCTGGGGTGATGAACCGTCAGGTGGAGCGGGCTGGGGTGATGAATCGTCAGGTGGGGCGGGCTGGGGTGATGATTCGTCAGGTGGAGCGGGTGATGATTCGTCAGGTGGAGCGGGCTGGGGTGATGATTCGTCAGGTGGAGCGGGCTGGGGTGATGATTCGTCAGGTGGAGCGGGCTAGTGATGATTCGTCAGGTGGGATGCGCCTGGGGTGATGATTCGTCAGGTGGAGCTGGGCTGGGGTGGGGTGATGATTCGTCAGGTGGAGCGGGCTGGGGTGATGATTCTTCAGGTGGACACTCTGGGGTGACGATTCTTCAGGTGATCCCTGTTTTGTTATTATTTTTTTAGTTTCTCTTTAAGATGAATTTAGCTGATGATATTTATCATCTTAAATTACGAGAAAAGATTGGACCATTACAGCCAGATACCGGCGAGCTAACTGATAACGACGGAGAAATGAGCAATAATCTGAATATATATTTTTCAACAGTTTTCACCACCGAAAATTTAAACATGATACCCGAGGCACCGATTCTATACAGAGATAGCGAAGAAAACAAACTAAGCGAGATAGTAGTGACTAGTAACGATGTTAGTAAGCAAATAGACAAACTGAAGCCTAATAAGTCACCTGGTCCCGATGAGATATTTCCCAGAGTATTAAAGGAATGTAAGGAAGAGCTTAGTATGCCCTTAGCAAAGTTGTTCAACATGTCATTAAAAACAGGTGTAGTACCAGAATCCTGGAGGATAGCGAATGTAATACCGATTTTCAAGAAGGGGGATAGATCACTATCCTCTAACTACCGCCAAATCAGTCTAACATCAATAGTAGGTAAATTACTAGAATCAATTATTTCAAACTCTATTCGAAACCACCTGGAGAGGCACAAGTTGATCAATGATTCTCAACATGGCATCACAAGCGGGCGTTCATGTCTAACTAATCCATTAACATTCTTTTCATCAGTTTTCGAATCGGTGGACGAGGAGCACAATTATGATGTGGTATATCTCGACAGAGTCCCCCACGAAAGACTAATTAGAAAGGTAGAAGTGCATGGCATCGAAGGTAATGTCCTTAAATGGATTAGGGCGTGGTTACGGGACAGGAAACAGAGAGTGAGCATAAACGGCACTAAATCTCATTGGAGCAACGTCACTAGTGGAGTTCCCCAAGGCTCAGTACTTGGACCATTATTATTTATTATATACACAAACGACATAGATATCGGCATAGACAGCAACATAAGTAAATTTGCTGATGACACTAAAATAGGATGTGTAATTAAATCTGACGAGGACTCTGCAAAACTACAGGAAGATCTAAACAAATTTTTCGAATGGTCGGAAAAATGGCAGATGAAATTCAATGTGGACAAATGTAAATTACTCAGTATAGGAGATGTAAACAGGGAAACCAGTTACCAGATGAACAACTATGCCATTGTGAAATCCGACTGCGAGAGAGATGTAGGAGTAATGATAAGTAGGAATCTTAAGCCAAGTAAACAATGTGTTTTTGCTCGTAACAAGGCTAATAAAGTACTTGGGTTCATACAAAGGAGTGTTAGTTACAAGACTAGTGAGGTCATCTTAAAATTATATCTAGCGCTTGTGAGACCTCACCTGGATTATGCAGTTCAGTTCTGGTCACCGTATTACAGAATGGATATAGAATCATTGGAAAGAATCCAGAGGAGAATGACAAGACTAATCCCGGGCATTAGGAACCTTGAATACAGAGACAGGTTAAAGCATCTTAATTTGCACTCCCTCGAGAGACGTAGAGTGAGGGGCGATATGATAGAGGTGTATAAATGGAAGTCAGGGTTAAACAAAGGGGACATTACAAAGGTACTCAAACTGTCCAACCAGGAGCGAACTCGTAACAATGGTTTTAAATTAGACAAATTTAGATTTCGGCGTGAAATAGGTAAACACTGGTTTGGAAACAGAGTAATGGATGAATGGAACAAGTTACCAAATATCATCATTAACTCGAATACGCTGGATAGCTTCAAACATAGGTTGGATGCTTATATAAGCAATAGGGGTTGGGTATAAACGGGACTGCCCAGTATGGGTCAATAGGCCAGCTGCAGTTTCCTCCGTTCTTATGTTCTTGTGTTCTTATGTCAACACCTGTGTACGAATTACTGCACGACGAGGCCTACGTGACCTCACACAGGGCAAAAGACCAGCCCAGGCCATCAACTGTAAACTATAATTTGTATGTTCAATTCATGTTCCTTTCCTTTTTAGTTACGAAAGCTTTTGTTAAGCGAGCCAACCACTCCATGGCTTTGTATGTAATAAGTCTGTAACCGCCATTTAGGCGGTTAAAGGAATATTCAGACTTGTGACCTTGAACTCGAGCATTATAATTCGGTCAAACCTGTTGAATACAATTAATTTTAGTATTTCATATAAGTCATACATAGGCAATCATACATAAATGTTTAATCCAATATATATTTACATAACAATCATAGCTAGGTAATTAGTCTAATCTTAACACTTACAATGAGTACTTAATTTGTCATATTTGTATGTCGTCACAATGATAAACGATGCAATGTACACAGTCTACCTGTGTACACAACAAGTACAAGTTAAACTTACGTGTTGAAAGTCTTCAGGAGAAACAGGTTAGGTGTTGGCACTATGATGAGGATAGCTACAGTGAGGAAGCTGTGCCCTGCCCGGCACACATGTCAGGCAGGCTATTCAAAAATCGCTGCGTCGGGTTGTTATACGCAAACAAGATCATTACACCACCCAACACCTCAACCTACTCTGTGTCTCTCTCTGCCTCCATCTCAACACTATATATATATATTGTATACGGCAGGCACACCCAATAAACATGACATGACTTACAGCCTAACATAATGTGTGTTTATGTGTCTTCATACTCAGTACCGCTTGCCGTAACAAAGTCATTTCAGTCCAATGTATAGTTTTCAGCCTTTGGGCTGCTAAACTCTTTCAATAAACCGTTAATTGCCATTATTATTATTATTCACACACACACACACACACACACACACACACACACACACACATATATATATATATATATATATATATATATATATATATATATATATATATATATATATATATATACTTATCACCTAATAATTAAAACACCTAACCCAACCTACCCTTCCCTAACGTTAGGTGAAATAAGCTGGTTGGGGTGCTTATTCTTCATATGATCCTCTGTATGTATATTAACAGCCTTGTTACCGTGCGCCATAAAGTAACACAGGTGAGAGGAGAGACCAGAGCCACGGTGACCCTCCCAAGGTCTGTTACCAAGCAGTGTTACCAGTCTCTCTACCACCTTCATTTGAAATACTGAAACTGTGTAGTCGTTATACAGTATAGCGGCTGTTACTTTTACTGTCATTGTTACTGTTATTATCTTACTGTTACTGTCACTGTTACTGTAATTATCACTGTCACTCTTACTGTCATTCCTTACTGCCACTGTCACTGTTACTGTTATTATTTCTGACAATTACTCCTACTGTCACTATTCAGTCACTGTTACTCTTACTGACAGTTACTCTTGCTGCCACTGTTACTGTTGCTGTCACTTACTGTTACTCTTACTGACAGTTATTCTTACTGCCACTGTTACTGTTGCTGTCACTTACTGTTACTCTTACTGACAGTTACTCTTACTGCCACTGTTACTGTTGCTGTCACTTACTGTTACTCTTACTGACAGTTACTCTTACTGCCACTGTTACTGTTGCTGTCACTTACTGTTACTCTTACTGACAGTTACTCTTACTGCCACTCTCACTCTCAAAGACCAAGAGTAGACTATACATTAAACTACGACGATAAATGATCTAATTAACTAGACTGAGATAAGATGACTATAATCACTCAGAGATCACCAGAAGATTAGACACCCCAGCTTACTTCACCTCAAGATTAACTATATTAACTCTAGGTTTAAATGAGGTTTAGATTAGGTTAAGTTAGTTTAGGTTAGATTAGCATTATGGAAGTGATTTTTCGGGTCAAATAAACTGGGGTGTCTAATCTTCTGGTGATAGATCTTTATACCTCAATTATATAAAGTTCATGGTTGTTAAGTTACATTAAATATCTTTATGGTAAGATTTATTGCCGTAAACACCTGTAAATAAACACCTGTCATTACAGTTGGGGAGTGACAAAGATCGAGTGCAGTGTCGGCAATAGCGTCTCTTTCTGGAGTAACGACACTGCCGCCCTGTGGGTCGTGAGGCTTATAGGACCGACGCTCGCTGACTTATCATTTATTACAGTAAAATCCTTATTAGGTTTATCGATACAAGTTCTGCCACTAATTACTTTGTTGTGTGTACGTTTGTAGTGTTGTGTGTTGTGTTGTGTTGTGTTGTGTGTTGTGTTGTGTTGTGTTGTGTGTTTGTTGTGTTGTGTGTTGTGTTGTGTTGTGTGTTTATAGGTTGCTTTCGTTGGTTGTGTCCTGTGTTTGTTGGTTGTGTGAATGTTTGTTTCGTGTTTGCCTCTGTCTACCCAGCAGTAATTGGGGACCTGGATGTTAATCGATTTGTAAATCATATTCCGGGGTAATGGTTAGCCAGTGCAGTTGGCGAGTTGTCCGGTCTTCTCGGACTATTCCTTGACACTGGGTCATGCAGCTCGTTAACACAGGGTGTGGTTGTTGTGTTGGCGACAGCTTCTACATCTTAAACAAATTCACGCCTAGGTGGCTCTTGGGCTGGCCACCCACGTTACACGAGGGACAACCATTATATTATATTTGTTGTGTGTGTATTTTTTGTATCATGTTTTCTCTGTTGTGTTATGTAATAAAAGTTAATGTGTCACGTGTGTGTATGTTTAGTATGGATGAATAGGAATGAGGTCACAGGAAAAAATCACAATTTATTTTATTTGAATACCATTAACAGGTTAGGTTAAGTTAGGTTAGGTTATGAACATTTTCTAACTACTGTAGACCTAACTCTCATCTGCCTCTATTTATACACTGTGACTTCATACATTCGTTGCTATGCTATGCGTGTATATTTGTAGTGTTGTGTATATCATAGGCAAATAGGCATGCATTATAGTAGCAGTAGTGATGATAGTACCTGTAGTAGTAGTAGTAGTAGTAGTAGTAGCTTCTGCCCCAACTCCGACAACTGCTGCAGATATTGACTATGAGGCTACTGTCACTGAATGCCGCATAGATCTGCGGCTCAACTAATTTAACACAGATAGGATAGCTACTTATGTATTAGGATATTTAATATTAAGGTAATAAAATGGTGGCGAAGGTGTGGCTATTGCGGGACGCTGGAGGCCACGTTAAAAAAAAAAGTAGTAGTAGTAGTAGTAGTAGTAGTAGTAGTAGTAGTAGTAGGTGTGAAGGGAACAAGATCTTCTGCCCCTAAACCAACAGCAGTGACAGACAGGGACTATGAGGAAACACTTTCAATCGGCCTTATGACTGCGACTTTTTTGGCCAGAAATGAAACCTACTGTACATGTATCTAACTGACTCAGCGAGGGTATATAATTTTGTATTAGGTCATAAAATGTGTAGAGTTGTTGTAGTAGTAGTAGTTAGTGATGGTAGTACCTGTAGTAGTAGTAATAGTGATGATAGTACCTGTAGTAGTAGTAGTAGTAGCAGTAAGGAACACATCACCAAAGACAACAACAGCAACGGAGAACAGCGCCAAGAACAGCATCATCCTCTGCCAACAACAC
This sequence comes from Homarus americanus, assembly GCF_018991925.1. Classification (NCBI taxonomy): domain Eukaryota; kingdom Metazoa; phylum Arthropoda; class Malacostraca; order Decapoda; family Nephropidae; genus Homarus; species Homarus americanus. Next base: position 636,829 of record NW_024744839.1, read on the forward strand.
ACACGAGAAAAACAAAACACCTACCACCACTGTCTCTACCACAACTACCACTATCACCAACACTACCATCACCACTACTTCCATCAGCACCACCATAAATATCACCACCGCCATTACCACTACCACCACCACCGCTATTAACACTACCACCACCACTGCCACCATCATCACCATAACCACCACCACCATTACCATCATCACTATCACCATAACCACCACCACTGCCACCATCATCACCATAACCACTTTCGTCATCACCATCATCACTATCACCATAACTACCACCACACCATTAGATTCACTGGCACCATCTTCGCCATTTTTCACCGTCAGTTTAGGGCCAAAAACAAAATTCCTCGGTTCAGCGGCGACCTTAGAGGAGCTCTGGGTACCCAGCCCCCCGCTGCGAGGACACGTGGCGATGACGTCACCTGTTGCTCGGCACTACTGCGTCATAATGTTGCAGTGTGGCGTCACAGAGGAGACATGTCTTTGCCCAAAACACACACACACACCTTCAGAAAACCAACGTAAACAAGCCAGAATAAGGTATTGTTCTGTATGACCTGAGAGGGTAACCAACAGGGGTCCTTGGTGGTTAGCTCAGTAAACAAAACAAACACAAGAAGATAAATAAACAGGTATTAAGAGCTCGTTTGACCACAGGTACACAGTGCAGGTGACGCCAAATACTAAGGTGTCAGGTCATCGCTAATTATATTTTCAGGATCATTTGGAGATTAACCCCCTTTCTTAATTCATCTCAAGACCTAACCCCACCTAACCTAATCTATCCTCATCAAACCTAACCTAACCTAACCTAACCTAATAGCATCAGTGTGTTTAATTATCAGAATACAACTTATAATAAATTAACGTTACTTTGTTTTATTGGCAAAATTATTTCATGTTTGTCTGGTTCTCAAAAGCATAATTTAATCACCCTCCTAGCTTATGTCACCAGATGGATAAACCGTGTAAACACTACCTGCCTGGGGTTAGTCAGATTAAATTAGATTTTTTTTAGTTATGTTTGATTATATTAGGTAAAGTCAGGATAGCTTATTGTTTTAGGTGTTTAATCATCTGGTTAAAAGAGGGCGCTAAGCTTCATGTGATCCGTTGTCTTAATAGTTAATTATCTTACGCTCAGTTGTCTAAAATGTCGTCTTTTTTAATAAAACATAAAAAAATAGTGAAAAACAAGAACAATTTCTAGAATTTTTGTCATTTTCCTCATTAATAAACTTGGGGGTTACATATTATTATTGGTGCCCGTAAGAGAATTGAGCCAAACACCTCCCTATCACACTCTTCCCTCAGGTAACACACAACTCACCCACACCCTCTTAAATTCCCTCACAGACGGTGCTTATATCATTAATATTCCAGACAGACTCCAGTAAACTTCTACGCCGTCACTTCAAGGTCACCACGCCTATGGCTCTACATTTTAGCGAGTAACATGTTGAGTCACCAGAAGATCAACCCCAACGCTAACGTAATGTAACGAACCGTCCGTAACCTAACATTAACGTAGTGTAACTTAACGCTAACGCAACGTAACCTATAGCCTGGTGTCTCTCACTCAACACTCAACATCCTCACATATACCTCACCTGTCACCCTCACCAGATTACCCAAACTGGTTAACTGGGACGCGCTAGGTTAGTAAGGGGGGGGGGATTATGTAAGAAAGAAAGACACACACACACACACACACACACACACACAGTATGTCAATATATGTTTGTAGTGTACTCAATATGTAACATAGACCAACATGAAATATACCCGTTATACTGTATTGATCAATGTAATATACAGTTATACTCAGTAAATCAACAGTGAGTTCATCTAATATACGTCTATTAATTAACTTATTCATGAGTATTTTTATGTCATGAGTTTCAGTGTTATTGATGTGTTTACGTCCACACACACACACACACACATATTCTGGTGCGTTGTGTGTGGTGGCAGGTGTGTTGGCAGGTGTATGTTGGCTGGTATGAGGTTGATAAACACACAGGTACAATATGCAGCTGAAGGTTAACTAGAGTATAAGCAGGACAGGTGAGGGTATGATGTGTTTATGGTGTAGTTCTGCCAGTCGCCACCAGTGGGCTCTTGGGTCTTACCTAAGTCTTAGAGGTGACATTTATGTAATCACTGATAAAAGTGGCGTTAATTAATTGTTTGAAGGTTCACCCCCTACCTTATTTCATATGAATATTAACCATCATAACGCGTTGGTTGGTTCGGTTAGGTTAGCTTTAGGTAAGGTTGGGTTAGGTTAGGTTGGGTTGAGTTGAGTTAAGAGACAACTTTATTCTTGACGTTTTGTCCAGTTCTCTGTGATCTTGTGTTTACTTTATTACCACGTAACTCACTAGGATAGATTAGTTTGAGCGTGGTTAGGTTAGCGATAGTGTAGACCCGATTAGGTTAGGTTAGCGCTAGGGTGTTTATTCATCAGGTGAAAGAACTGGGGTGCTTAATATTCAATTGATTCTTGTCAGCTCTCCAGCATAAATGTCCCCAAAATTCCCCAGCATTTATATACTTAAGTAATATAAATGTTTGTATACCTTCCCATCTTCGTCCTTGTCACCTCCATTATTTTCAGGTTCTTTCTCAGCAATTTCGATATTTTCCCTCTTGACCTACATTTCTTTGTTTTCCTCAACACAGTCAATGTTTACACCACCCCTACCAACACACCCAGTTTCTCTTTCCTCCATACTCACCTTTCGTGACACACATACTGACGACTTGACATGATGTTTGGATTATTTTCACTTTTATCTCCGCAGTTTTCAAGTATTTCTTTCTCTTATGCATTCATGGAAGAGTTGCCCTCTTGTGTGTGAATGAATGGAGGCTAGCCCGGTGTGCCGAGATGAAAATGTTCTGGTTATCCTAATCTAACCTAACCTAATCTTTAATTCCGAGGAGTAATCTCAGCACGCCTCAAGCTTTCAATGATGCTTTGATAGAACTGAGCATGTCCAGATTTTTGTTTTTAGTATTATACAATCTCACACGCCACACCAGGTGACGTAGTGTTGGTGACACACAAAGTATGAGCCAATAATCACGATATGGAGATGGACAGAAGGATCCGGGCGTCCTACTTAAAGGTTTAAACCCTATCAAGTCACTATGCAACTACTTCCCGGGTGGCTACTCGCTATACCTTACTTCCTGACAATGTACAGGATTACGATGAACCTTAAACTAGATATTTATATTACGTATAACAACAGTGACACCAGGAAAATGAACACATCACTTATACAGTACTTGAGCGAGAGAGATAACGTACAGCCTCCTTCGGTCTACATAAGTGCCCTCTAGCAACCTGTGGCCGAACTAAATTAAGTATAGGGCTTTCTACAGTTTTTGTAATATAATCTTATTCTATAGATAAGGTTAATTTACTTCAATATATGGTTATTTTAACAGTTAACATTAACATATACACACGATAGTAGGGAATATATACCTAAACGTTGGCCAATAATAATCAATGTCATACAACTGGTGAGCTCGGTGCGGTAACAAGGAAACGACCACTTTACCTGAAGTTGTTTAAGTTGCCAGTATTACTATATACAGTTAGTGAGGACCTCGGCAGTGCGACACTGGCAGCTGAGCTGCTGGGGTTGGTGTTTACCTTGATTCGGTGATGATGGTACGAACGGTGAACAAAGCGGTGGAAAGTTTTTACATTAATCATACACTACACCCTTTGTACAGTTCTTTGAATAACATGAGCATGGGTGAGTTAATTTAGTGTATCATTATATACTCACAAGAATTATTCTTTGTTTCACGAAAATTTAGATGAATTATTACAAGAGTAAGAGGGTGAAGGCTTCCATCTGATGCATACCCAGGACGTCATTATGTTGGACATCGCCTATTATTGCGTGTTCTGCTTTAGTTAATAATACTTATTATAATACTGATATTATTATTTTTGTTGTTAAGTAATCAGTGAGTTTTATTGACTAATATTTTAGTATTTGAGAAGTACTCTGAAGTAATCAGTGAAGAATATTGAGTAATATTTTAGTTGCATTATATTGAGACATATGCGTTAGTAATCAGTGAGCAATATTAGATAGGGTCGAGAGTAAGAAAAACAAAGGCAGGTAACCACCCAATTAGGATTCGCAGTAAAGATAACGGTACTATTGGATCAGACGGCTAACACCAGGATGCGTTATTTGATTTCGTTCATTTTTTTCCACAGATGTTCTTTGGATGATATTAAGTTAATAGAACGACACGACAATACAAAGAACCTAATAGAGCCTGATCTAACCAACCAAAGAATCCTACCTAACTTAACCTAACTTCCTAGCCAGGGGCTCCGATCCCCGTACCCCCAACCATATTAAACAGAAAGTACTTATTTTGGTATCTGGTACCAATAAATTCAACTTTGTTGAAACGTCATGGTATAATCTTAAGTTTTTTTGTGAACGTGAGGGTACAGTGCACTCGGGCCGAACAGCGGTTGTAAACAAACACGTCACGCGGTGACTCGCCAGATTTTTCGGAGGAGAATTTACGGTAAATACTGTAAATAATCATTTCTTCGTGTACCAAGCACATAGAGACTTTTTAGTGTTTTACTCACTACAGGTGATTTATGATCGCAGATAAAAAAAAAATACCTTTAGTAGATTCAGATTTCAGATTTGCCCCCGAGGGGGCTAGTTTATTGGGCACCCCCTTACATCCTGTGCAAGGTGAAGCGCAGAAGCGTTTACAGCGCCCAACAGGGAAGTATGAAAAGTTCATACTTGCCTTTATGACTCGTACATTAAGGGCGTAAAAGCCTGAAGGGTCATAGGTTTTGTCAAGTTACATAAAGTGAGAGAATGATGAGAGTGTGGGGGGAAAGTTCCCGGTACATTTTATCTGTTTATGGCAAAGAGTGGCAGGTCCCTAATAATGTCAAATGCCAGGCCTGTGACTAGGAGGGATAAATACCTTTAGTAAAAAAAAAAAAAAAAATATTGGTTTGATTACTTAATATCATCCAAAGAACATCTGTGGAAAAAATGAACGAAATCGAATCACCTGTTCTGGTGTTAGGCAACCGGTCCAGGATTACCATTTATCATTAAGTTATCATATACTGTATTGTTATCACCTGTTATCATCTATATTTCAACTCCAATTGGATATTGATCTGAGACATAATCTGAAGTGGTGTGGTGTGGAGTTTTATGCGTTATATTAATTGTCTTCTGCTGCATTGTGTTTTCTGTTGTCTTAAGCGTTGTCTGTTATATTGTGTTGTCTGTTATATTGTATTGTCTGTTATAGTAAGTGTTGTCTGTTACATTGTGCTATCTGTTGTCTAAGTGTTATCTATTACACAGTATTAATTAATATGTTGTCTTAAATGTTAAGCATTATCTGAAGTATTATCTGTTAAGTAATATCAGTTATTTTACTTGTCGAGAGCTCGTAAACATAAACTCAGTGTCGACTAGTCGGAGTCTTTAAATGTTTTCTGGCGCTTAAGTTCAGTGCTAAGTTTCTTGATACTGTACATGTGTGTGTATGTGTTGATTGGCAGCATGTACTGTACAATATATGAAGTTCGTGTGTGTCTGTGTACGTCCGTGTGTGTTTACATGTGTGTGCTCAACTGCTCATGTGTCGTATACGATATATCATAACCACTAAGTATGAAAACTGAACGTATGAAAGTCTGCGTAAAAGTTTCTGACACGATCAAAATATTAATCACAGCAACTCGGGAACTGAGACCTTAAACACAGAACCTCACTACGCTTCTTTATGTAACATTATCTCTCCGTAGAACTAAACCAAGGTACAGCTTTAGAGAAACACTGATACAAATAAAAAAATGTATAATGAGGTTGTACGCTGGACTCGTAAAACGAAAATTAAATCCTTGGTGCAATATTTCCGGGTGATGTCTTGGGCATAAACATGGCGAGATTTGACTAAAATTTTAGGGAATATAGAATGAAAATACATGATGGCTTTTAGTAGATGATTTCTGGCTCCGAAATCTTAAGAAGAAACGAGGAAAGACGGGAAAGGGAATAGGGAGAATGAAGTGAAGGAAAATCGTATTTATCCCACGAACTTTTCATCTAAGTTTCAAGACAAAAGAACGACGATAAATTGGATTTTGGTCAGATGAAGGACAAGTAAACAACTAACAACAAGGGACTGTATGACCCAAATCCTCCCCCACCCTCGACAACAAGCACAGACCGACACTTCTTAAATAGAACAACCATGACCGAAAAGTTTGGTAGACATTTGGCATTGGGACACCTGACAGTATATCTTGGCTGAGGTGTAGCGTGAGCGCCTCTTGTCAACACAACGGCGGCTTCACCCTCGTTACGAGTTGGAGGTGTCCGTTTTAAGCATCTGTCTCATAGGATAATCGGTTGATCGAACAAGGAGTTCTGGGGCACTTTATACCCAGATCACGTTGTGGCAAATTATTTTGTTTACCCTAAATTAAATCGTACCCAACATATATTGTACTCTAATTCATATAGTGCTCAAGGCATTTCGTACCCAAACCAGTTCTCAA
>NW_024744839.1:648432-687900 GCF_018991925.1 Homarus americanus
GTAGCTTAGGTTAGGTTCGGTTTAGTTAGAATGGATAAGGTTAGGTTAGGTTTAGGTGGAATGGATAAGGTTAGGTTAGGTTTAGTTAGAATGGATAGTTGGGTTAGGATGGATAAGGTTAGGTTAGGCGGTTTAGTTAGAATGGATCGGTTTAGTTAGAATGGATAAGGTTAGGTTAGGTTTAGGTGGAATGGATAAGGTTAGGTATTTCTCTTACCGTTATACAATACTTAGCCAAGCTACAATTAGGCCTGGATTAACCTAACATTGAACTGGAGGATGATCTAACATTGACCTTGAGGATGACCTGACATTGAACTGGAGGATGACCTGACATTGAACTGGAGGATGACCTGACATTGAAGTGGAGGATGACATAACATTGACCTGGAGGATGACCTGACATTGAAGTGGAGGATGACCTGACGTTGACCTGGAAGATGACGTGACATTGAACTGGAGGATGACCTGACATTGAAGTGGAGTATGACATAACATTGACCTGGAGGATGACATAACACTAACCGGGAGGATGACCTGACGTTGACCTGGAAGATGACGTGACATTGAACTGGAGGATGACCTGACACTAACCTGGAGGATGACCTGACACTGACCTGGAGGATGACATAACATTGACCTGGAGGATGACATAACACTAACCGGGAGGATGACCTGACGTTGACCTGGAAGATGACGTGACATTGAACTGGAGGATGACCTGACACTAACCTGGAGGATGACCTGACACTGACCTGGAGGATGACATAACATTGACCTGGAGGATGACATAACACTAACCGGGAGGATGACCTGACGTTGACCTGGAAGATGACGTGACATTGAACTGGAGGATGACCTGAAATTGACCTGGAGGATTACCTAACATTGACCTGGAGGACGACCTGACACTAACCTGGAGGATGACCTGACATTGACCTGGAGGATGACCTGAAATTGACCTGGAGGATGACCTAACATTGACCTGGATGACGACCTGACACTAACCTGGATGATGACCTGACATTGACCTGGAGGGTGACCTGACATTGACCTGGAGGATGACCTGACATTGAACTGGAGGATGACGTGACATTGAACTGGAGGATGACCTAACATTGACTTGGAGGATGACCTGACACTGACCTGGTTTGTGGAGGACGGACAGCAGACTCTGGTACTGGTAGAGGGACGCCCCACTGTCTGGGGAAGGCGCGCGCACCGCCATTGTTTATTGTCACCGTGTTTATTGTCACTGTAATCCTGTTATTTCACTCTAGTTCTTGTATAGTCGACACCTTAAAACACGTGAATAATACTTATGTTATGATGTTTCTCAATTATTATCTTATTTGGGAAGTTATTAGATTTTAAAAGAGCTACAATGAGCTATTAATCTCAGCGAAAGTTAAGATGTTATTATGAGACACCTCTCTCTGCCCACACACTTTACAGTTATTCAGATGGTTCACTTTTATGTGTCTGTAGAGCTTCTTGGTGGTGTTATTTATGTTATTGTCGCCGTTAGTAATACCAGGGAGCTTCGGTAAATTAATGATGTTTATGGCTCTACACAAACTCCGGCAAAACAGCCTAGTATCTTTGGCCTGCTACATACACTCAGACTTTTGCTCAAATTTGTCTAGAGCTCGAGACAAATTTGAGCAAAAGTCTGAACATATGTTAAGTGTACCAGGCTTAACACTCACAGCGGCTCTATTCTAATACGACTTTATCATAAAATTTGAAAGAGATTTAACAGATACACAGATTGCTAATAAAAGTCTGAATGTATTATTATTAGTTTCATATCTATGATGAAATGGCAGGTAACACACGAATAATCACAGTATTTGGCATCCGAGAAACACGACCCGAATTAGCCATTATCGTAGCCTTTTTCCGGCAATTTTTTCGTCTTCCCAAGGGTAGTCATTATGGTTGGTAGACGAAAGTAAGAGATGTTTTATTTCACCCACTTCAGAGCCCGCATCCAATTACTGCTCAGGAGAAACGTTAATGTTAGGTTATTCAGTTTCACCCACACGTACGCTGCTGTAGATACTATTTCCTCCAACGTGAGACAACCAAATGTAGTCGACATCGCATGAAAAGGATCATTTCTCCATTAATCCTGTTATATTGTACAGAATGATTCTCAATTTCGTACACTAAATTACAGTGTGGATTGCTGGGAAAATTCTAAGGTACAATGTCGATATGACCAAATTTCGGAATACGCATAGTTTTGTAGCTACAGCACTTGGAAGAGGTTTACGGTAATGATACGTTAGAGTGAGACAGCCTTAGATTTTGTGTGCAATTTTATACACAACTCTACACAATGTGACACAGGCAGAGGGAGGGAATTTAGAACATTTATTGTAATTACGCAACTGTATCACATTGTGTAGCACTATAGTCACTGTAGTTATGTGCCCAATTATACGCAAAATCTACGGTTGTTTAACTCCAACCTCACTATCATTACCTTAACCTCTTTCAAGCTTATTGATGTAGGTACAAAACTAAGCGTATTACGACATTTTGTCATATCGACATAGTACCATAGAAGTGTCCTAGCAATACACTAAGCAATTTATTGTATACAGTTGAGAATCAATCGGTATAATTTCCTCAGTTACGATGTTTTGTTGGGTTAAAATTAAGTTAGGTTGAGTTACACTGTCTACTTTGCAATTTGTATAGAAGACGATGCTAGGTTAGTTAGCTACGGTACTAATGTATATTTGACGCCAAACATATTTAATAATATTTTTACCAATTAATATAATGACATTCCTGCTCGTATTTTCAATTCTCTTCACATAAAATAACACATTAATATTGAGTTAGTCACCAAGATCTGCCGTACAACACCACATTAATTTTGAATTAGTCACTAGAGTTAGCCGCCAACTCGACCAAGGTTAAGTTGGCTCACTGCTGCTGTTGACGTTTTGGTGTAGAGGCAGAGGCACGACCCCTAGAGGCTCCTGTCTTCAGCGACTGCCCCAGGATGTTCCTCCACGTGATTATTTTCTGAAATAGAATAAAAAAAATAGTGTCATTATTTTATATATCTATGACTAAAATTTTTATTGCTTTTTAATATTATTGTACATTTGTTTATTTTTTATTTTTTATTTTTATTTTTACGGGGATTAGCCCACCCGGGCACAGGTCACTGACCCACATCTGGGCCTGGGGGGCGAAAATGTAATAATAATAATAATAATAATAATAATAATAATAATAATAAAAGAGTTATTGTTAATGTTTATATGTATTGGCCATTGTTCTTGTATATTTGTTTGCGTGCTTATACTATTAAGGTTTAGCACGTATGTACTGTAGTAATAGTAACAAGACCAGCTGTGGTAGTCATAGGGAAGCTGTAGTCATAGTAGTAAGACCAGCTATAGTAATGTTAAACACTATACGAGCTGATGCATAACCCTGCCCGCGAACCGTCACCATGGCCTTCCTCGGTCAATCTCAGCGTGATATACAGCAAAAGTTTATCATGTGAACCTTGTCACATGTTGATCAAAACCTACCAAACTTGGTGTAAACTTGTAGACTCGTAGTCGTGTTATTTTGAGGACAGGTGGACGGACAGTCAGAGCCGAAAACCCTGCTTCCACAGTTACGTGCAGAGTAACGTGATTTGCTGAAAGACTAGCAGACAAAACTCGGCAGCAAAAACAGATTTAGGAACAAGAGCAGAAGCACAGTAGCTACACCAGGAACAGCGAGGCTAATTACACCATTAGCAACAACGGCAGTAGATTAGCTTTCATTTTACTTCTAAGCTGTTTATAATCACTCTTTTAAATAACATCGGAGATCAATATTACTCCTACGTCTGCCATTATTCTTGCTCGTGCGTCCGCTGCCACCAGAACAACTACCTTTGTCATGGCAGTAATTTATTGGCGCAATCCTTACAGCAATATGACCAAGGAAGGGGAGAATAGATAAATATATGAATAACTAAATAGATAATATACAATACATAAATGTAATCTAAAGTTTTACACTGAAGAAATGTCGTACTGTGCAGAAATTACTGTTTGTGAGCCAAATTAAAATTGAAGACTTTCCACGATTTTGCTATATTCATGAAAATTCATTCGCGGGTCCACTCATGTGGTGTTAAATAGTACTTGTAATAATCATTGAAATTGCGAGTCAAATATGTAAAACAGAAACTCTCTCTCTCTCTCTCTCTCTCTCTCTCTCTCTCTCTTTCTCTCTCTCTAACCGAGTATATGAGCGCGAGTATAGACTGAAAAATAATACAAATAGTTCTCTTTCTCTCTTAATAAGGGTCAGCATTTAACAATATCCTCAACACTGGCAAAGGTCTCGTAGTAAAGCAAAAAAATTAAAACAATTGTTCTTCATATCCTGGCAGTAACATAGTCAAGGCTTTGTGTGTGTAATAATAATAATAATAATAATAATAATAATAATAATAATAAACGGTTTATTAATGTGTGTGTGTGTGTGTGTGTGTGTGTGTATAAATTTACGAAAATCCATTGCATGTGCTTGTGCTCCGGGGATGTGAGGAATCGTATGTACACACAGACGTGCATATGCACTATGCAGAGTAAAATAAACAAACACACACACACACACACTGTCCCAGGAAAACAATTCGTTACACAACTCTCTCTCTCTCTCTCTCTCTCTCTCTCTCTCAGATTTCTATCTACATGCTATGAGCTTAAAGAAAACCTCGCTTCCTCTCACCCTCTCCATCTCCACCCTCCCTCCCCTCACCCCTCCCCTATCCCCCTTCACCCTCTCCACTCCCTCCCATCTCCTTCCCCATCTCCCCACCCTCCCTATCTCCCCTCACCCTCTTCATCTCCCTCCCTCCCCATCTCCCCTACCCATTTCCCTTCCCATTTCCTCTCACCCTCCCCATCTTCAATTAAGGTTATTGGTTGAGACAGATTTAATATGTAAATTAATCATCATATCACACACACACACACACACACACACACACACACACACACACACACTGAAGACTACCTGTAATGCATGGTAATTAATTTCAGTAGATTACATCATATGACAGGTCTCGTATGCCAGGTCTCGTGTGACAGGCCTTGTATGACGTTTTGTATGACAGGCCTCGTATAACATGCCTCGTATGACTGTTCTCGTATGACATCTCGTTTGACTGGCTTCGCATGATAGGCCTTTTATGACATCTAGTATGACAAGTCTCTTATAATCTGTTTCTTATGACAGGTCTCGTATGACGGTTCTCGTATGACAGATCGTAATACATACCTTTAGTTCTGCAAGTACTTAGGTTGTACACCATACATGAAGTGACACACGCGTTCTATACATTGTGTATGATATGTCGAGCACTGTATAGTATTATTCATACTTTACATATCATTTATTATGCTCTGTCTCTCTCTTCCCGTGTTGTCTTTTTTTCTGTACAGGTATCTTATCCTACCCCCCCTCTCTCTCTCACTTTTCTCTCTTTCTCTCTATCTCCCTGCACTTATTCTCTCTCTCTCTCTCTCTCTCTCTCTCTCTCTCTCTTTCTGTATTCTCACTTTTCTATTTGATTATCCTTCTGTCTCTCTCTCTCTCTTTCACCAGCCACCCACTCTCACTAACCTGTCAACAGAGGTGGAGGTCGTCCCGGAGCCAGGGCCATACTAACACCGAGTGAGCCTTCTGTGGCCCTGGTCCACTGTGGCCCTGCGCGCTGACTATGGGTGGCCTTGGTTTGCTGAGGCCCTGCGCGCTAATATTATAAGTGGCCTCGGTCCACTATGCTCTCTGTTATAACATTTAGTGGCCCTGGTCCTGCGTGGTGACTCACTGGGTGGCCTTGGTCCACCATGACCCTGTGTAATAACACAGAGTGGCCCTGGTCCTGCGTGGTGACTCACTGGGTGGCCTTGGTCCACCATGACCCTGTGTAATAACACAGAGTGGCCCTGGTCCTGCGTGGTGACTCACTGGGTGGCCTTGGTCCACCATGACCCTGTGTGACAACACAGAGTGGCCCTGGTCGATTGTGTCCTAACTCTATGGGTGGCCTTAGTTCTCTAGCCATGCGCATTGATATTAAGAGTGGCCCTGTACACCTATGTGTGGCCTTGGTCCACTATCGCCATACATATAGACCGTGAGTGAACCCAATATTGTGTGGCCTTACGTCCTGACACTTCGAGTGGCCCTGATCTACTGTGGTCCCACTTGCTGGCACTATCTACGGCACCCAGCACATAGCGACACCCCTCTACCTGGCTACCACGAGTAGTCCACAGGGACTAAATTTCCTTATCTGATGATTATGTTTCTACAAGGACGGGCCAGTGACCTGTCCGGCACCTCTTGCGTTATATTAATACGGATTCACACGTCATATATCTCAAGGATTCGAGAACGTACAGTCCATTAAGATTCTTCGAACACTGCTGGAGACAGCTGGCAACTCAAGGCCGTTTACTATAGTACGTAGTATAATACGAAACAACAAAGCCCAACCATTAAATTAAGCAACGGGGAACTAAATAACCAATCACCGATCACGTTTACATTTATTCATAATTTTTACTACGTACTATAGTAAACAAACGGCCTTGAGTTGCCAGCTGTCTCCAGCAGTGTTCGAAGAATCTTGAACGAGACTATCTGACGGTTCTGAGCAGGAAACAGATGTAAAACTTCGCTGAGAATACAGTAACTGGGGTTGTTTCTTAAATCATAGATACGGGAAAATTCAATTTTAGAATATCTGGGAAATTTCAGGTTTAGAATTGCAGGTGAAGGTAGAGGTTTAAGGAAAGTTAAATCTCCTGCGAACGCTTTTCATCTGGCGGCTCTAACGTAACACCGCCATAAAGGAGGTACAGGTCGTTACCGCCAGGACAGTCTAGCAATTTTCTATAGTATGGAATTCCACCACAGAAATAACAAAAGTTATCTAAAATCTGGTCTAAATCCCCTCCAGCTCTGACCGCTTGACGAATGCTGGCTCTGAGATCAAGCTCTCGCAGAGGGTTAGTTGTTCAGTCACGGCTGGTATTCATTGAGCTGCCTGACCCAGTTAATATAGCACGGACGGTTAGGTTAGGTCTACACACACACAACATTGGTTTACATAAGATTTTGAACTACGACTTGTGACAACACCAGTGATTGTAGGAAGGCCTCGCTGTATCTCTCACACACCCAACTCGCTCTCGGTGCGCGTTCGTGTGTGATTGATTTTGATTTTGCCGCTTACAGCGGCTACTTTATTGTGCACCCCACACTCATCCTGTGAGCGGTAGCGCAAAAGGATTACAGAGTAGAGTTTACAACGGGTCATAATAATTAAACCCCGTTGTCAGGATATTATGGCACTGAATGTTACACAGTATTTCAATTACATTATTTGTTTAGTTCTATACATAAAGGATAACTTATTCACAAATGCGTGAGTACAGGCGTGTGAGGCAGTATGTCTGGCCTCACACTTTGTTATTCACATTTACGTGAGAAGTATTCAAGCACATTGCGTAATTGGTTCTGTACATGAGATCTGATATAGTTACTAAGTGCAAAAAAGTGGATATAATCTTAATATGTCGGCTATCTTGCCATTAGAGATGAAGTGTTGTGTGTGTGTGTGTGTTAGGGTAGTTTTCATACAATATGGGTAAACTGTGTTGGACGTTTCGTGTCAGCTCTACCTTATTTATGTTTTTTTTTTTTTTTTTTTTAGTCCACCCGGGCACAGGTCACTGACCCACATCGGGGCCTAGGGGGCGAAAATGTAATAATAATAAAAATTATTCATAATAAAAATAAATAAAAATAATAATAATGAAATAATAATAATAATAATAATAATAATAATAATAATAATAATAATGATAATAATAATAATAATAATAATAATAATAATAATAATAATAATAATAATAATAATAATAATAAAGACACACAAAAATAGATCAAGAGTGAAAAACAATATATGTATGTTGTGTTGTCAACACATGGGACTTGGTCACAATTGTTGTGGTGCCATATGGCAGCAGGGTCTAATGAGAACAATTCTGACTACAGTTATCAGCTGTGCAGGACTGGGGTGTAGACGGTCAGGTGAAGGTTGTGATTTGATAAGACGGCCAACTAAACCAACCGTCATGCTGGAGTTTGTCCTTGGATTGTATGTAAACTTACCACATCACCAGTGGTCTGTTCTACCTGGCTTGTATTCACCATGATTTTGAGGTGTTTATAGGTGTATTCACCCAGTGTCTTGATTCATTATCCGGAGTGGACCTTCTCTTCAAGTGCCTCAAGGGCCAACTTGGGTACATGGTCGAGGACAGCTATCAGTCTGGTCTGGATGACGAGGGTTATTCAAGCCTTTTTCAAAATGATCATCTCAAAGTTGAGGCTCTGAGCTTCTGCCAGGAGGCTTTGGTCAAGAAACATTTGTAGATGCGGTTATCTTCCTAGGAGAGGTCCTTCCTGGAGGAGTTATAATGCATTGGTAACCATGCACTAATTGTACTATGCACATGACCCGGTAAATGACAAAAGTAATGTTCGCTGCCAAGATAGTGTTAATTCGCGGGTTTGTATACCTGATGGTTGGTTCTCAGGTCCAGTGGCTGCTCAGCTCCGGTCACAGAGCAACTGTACAACTCTTTGAGAATTTTTATATTTTTTTATGTATTTATTTATTGTTTGCACATTTGAAGATTGATTAAAGAGTTCCCGAGTCGGCGCTCACGGCCATCCAGATACTGTACATCTCTGAGACGTGAACGAGGAAGTGGTGACTACAGCCATATCATGAGGCGCCGGAGACTACAGGCTGAAACCTCATCGGATATAAACGACTTCAGCTGAAGTTTCGCATTTATGATTTTCTCTCCCGGTGAATCAAAACAATGTGGGGTTTCAAGGATCACAGAAGTATTACAATAATTTGTTACAAGTTTATTAACCTCCTGGGTTGTGTTACGACTTCGCAGTTCAGCTCAAGATTTTATTAAGACTTCCATCCCACCTGATAAACTGTCCGAGTATTAATGGTCTGGAAGATATCAGTTCGTTATCAGTTCCCTAATGAAGTATATAAAGCTCCGATATCTGTATCCTGCATTACTTAGAACCATTAGTGACCTCACCCATTCAGAAATTAGCTTCGTTATTGAGTCGTCTGTTACAGCTTAGCGCCTCGCCTCCACGCAAGACATCATTACCAGACTGCTTTCTCGAGGCGACTGGCTAGTTTGGTCCCAAGTTTTATATTTTAATGATTATGTATTTTAAGATGGGATCGAACCGAATCTCCCTGTTAGAGAGACGAGTATGGATACCACTACGCCACCACCCACCTCCAGAGTTACAGATACAATCGTTTCTGGAACACTTCCTTGGTAGAGCTTTAGGGTGATGGCATGGCAGCAAATATACTCACTTTTAACCCAAGGAGACGAGGGTTCGATTTCACTTTGGTCTAATTACTGCATTTGTGTATGTGTGTGTGTTGTATGGAGAGAGAGAGAGAGAGAGTACAGTATTTGCTTTTTCTCTTCCATGCTCATTCTTTTTTCTTTCTCCCTGTTTGTTCACTCTCCTTCTCTTACTCTTTATCCCACTTTCCCACAGCCATGTCCTTTATTTAATCTCTTATAACACCATTTTATTCCTTCTCCCTATCTCTTAATTTTTCTCTTCTCTATCCAATCATTCTTCCTCTCCCTATCTCTTCATTCTTCTCCATATCCCTTTATTCTTCTCTCTTCTCTATCCCTTCTTTCTTCTTCTTCCTATCCTTTCATTCTTCCTCTTCTTTTCCCTATTCCTTCTTTCTTCTTCTTCCTATCCCTTATTCTCTTCGTCTTCCCCATTACTTTTTTCTCCTTCTCTTGTTCACCTTTATACCTCGCTATTTATCAGATCTATTAAGGTAACTGGGAATAAAGTCGTCAACTCTAAGGGGCAACACATGATAGGTTCATGTGCTGTGAGTGACGGAGTGACGGGTAGTGGTGAGTGACGGGTGGTGGTGAATGACGGGTGGTGGTGAGTGACGGATTTTAATATTAATAATTGGCTTCTTACAGCGGCTAGTTTATTGTGCACCCCCATAATTCATCTTGTGAGCGGTAGCGCAAAAAAATTACAGAGTAGAGTTCACAAAGGGTCTGTATCACTAACCCTCGTGGTCAGGATATTATGGCACTGAATGTTACAGAGTATTTCAAATAAATTCTTTGTTTATTTCTATACATAGAGGGCGGCATATTAGCAACAGAGTGAGTGCAGGAGTGTGAGGCAGTATGTCTGGCCGCACACTTTGTTATTCACATTTGCGTGAGAAGTATTCAAGCACATTGTGTGTTTGGTTCTATACATGGGAACTGATATAGCTACTAAGTGCAAAAGTGGATACAATCTTAATATGTCGGCTATCTTGCCATTAGAGATAAAATGTTGTGCCATTTCACTCACAGTGTGCTTGGACCTGTCATTAAAAGGTTCTATCTTCACACAGTCAACGACGTAGTGTTCAAGTGTGTGGCCATATGTTTGACTACACACTTTACATTTAGTGTTGTTCACATCTGCTTGTGGAATATACTGCCAGACATACTTACAACATATCCTAACCTTAGTCTAGCGGTTACAACATCTTGTAATCTAGTGATCTTGTTACTTGCTCCATATACATGTTTTACTTGATACATCTCATCATGGTAAACAGTGGATTAACTAGTGCCTGTTTGCACTTGTCTGCTTGCGTCAAATTCATCAATAAGTTCTTTCCTAATTGCAGTTTTAAGGTTTTTTTTTTTTGACAGACCCAGATTGTATTCGACAGTGACTTTTTTTAGACGCGAGTTTGGTGAGGGCATCAACTCTGTCATGTACGGAGTGATGGGTGATGAGTGAGTGACGGGTGATGAGTGAGTGACGGGTGGTGGTGAGTGACGGATGGTGGTGTGTGGCGGGTGGTGAGTGACAGATGAGTGATGAGTAACGTGAAGGGGAACTTACGTAACTGATTAATGCTTGTATCTTTAATTTAACCTCTCAAGTATAAAACACCTAACCTAACAAAACAAAACACTTAACCCAAACATATTAGGCTACAGTTACTGGCCCGGGTCTCGGCAAGATTTTAGTAGTATATGTTTGGAGAAAATGTGGAAACTCCGATTCTACTTTTTTTTTGTTACTTTGCCTTGTTAGGGGAGAAATCTTTTTTGTTTATTTGTCTTTTTTTTGTCATTGTGTGTAATCATAATACCCGTACGGTACAGTTTTGACATTTACATAGTATAGTGCAGCAGCTAGTTTTTCATTTCCAACGGATTCGCTCAGATTGCACGATTCTAGTTCCTGTTCAGACTAATTCCTTGATCTCAGAACGATTCTGCTGCCAGAGACCTCTATGAAGAAAAATCTCTGACTGTATTCTGGTGCTCAGTGTATCAGTCATATCCACAAGTTAGTGAGATTGCACTTCGAGTCCTCTTGCCAGTTTCTACTACTTATTTATGTGAATCTGGTTTCTTCACCTTCTTCAAATAGAGAATAAAAGCCGAAACCGGTTACATGTGGACCCAGACATGAGATGTGCTTTATCAGTGACTCAACCTCGAATCGGTCGACTGACTGAAAGGAAACAATGTCATCCATCTCATTGAACTGTAACAAAATATGCAGCCTATTTGATGATTGAAAACATTAAAATAAAGGAAGAGAACCAAAACAGTTTATTTTCATCATTATTTGTGAGGGAGAGAACTGAAGGGGGGGCCACGAGGCTGTTGAGAGTTCTTCATGGTGGAATGGAGTGAAAAAGTTTGAGAAACACCGACACAGAGCTCACCGTGTACAGGAATCATTAACTCACCTTAGCAACAGCCTTGAGACTCTGCCCTATCACTCAAGAAGATATCTAGTTGAGTTTTAGGTTAATCACCCCGAGATGTTTCACCCAGACCTCATTATAGATAAAACAAGAGAGGTTTATCTATGCTCCTATAGACAACAGGTGTGTGTATGATTTGCTTGTTCACGAATTGTTAGCTAATTAATGAGAATATGATAATGTTGTATGGACCGAGTGATGTGTCGAGGCAGGAAGAATAATGGTGTGATGTAAGCCAGATTGGTAACAGGTAATGCTCGCTCGCTCATCAACAGGTAAGCCCCGTCCCTGGCATCACGACCAGGGATGTCAAGGTCTTTCTGGAGACTGAAGTTCTGGCTACATGCATGACGTTACCTTATTTTGTTATTGTAATCCTGGAGAGGTTAGATTTATAAAATGAAAATGAGATAGAGGAAGAGGGAGGCCAGTGGATTCCTCTATTGTTCTTGATTGTCTTGCTTAAGGCTACTTTGAAACCCAGGACTGTTCTCGCTTCCACGGCATCAACTAGTAGGCTGTTCCATTGGTCTATGCCAGTCTCTGTGTGACGAGCACTTTTGTACGAGTATATTCGTCCTGCATGACACCTTGTAACTATGACGTGTTTGTGGCGCTTGACATCTTGAAAAAGTGATCTGGGTTGACGTTTTCCATCCCTTTCAGGATTCTGAATGTGTCTCCACATTCTGAGTCTGAGTCTTTTATATATATATATATATATATATATATATATATATATATATATATATATATATATATATATATATATATATATATATATATATATATATATATATATATATATATATATATATATATATGTGTGTGGAAAATTCATGAAATAATTTTTGCGCAGAAGTTATGTTTTCGTCATCAAGACAGACCTAGAGTATGTGTGATATTGAGGCTCATACACACAGCATCAACACCATACAGTAACTGCACAGGACAATAGAGTTCTTTAGTAAAGTAGTGGTAGTGAAGTAGTAGTGTAGAAGTAGAGAAGTAGTAGTAGTGTAGTAGAAATGTAGTAGTAGTAGTGTACTAGTAGTGAAGTAATACTGTTGTATTAGTGGCGTAGTAGTAGTGAAGTAATACCTTCGCTCAACTAACTACAACACAGCAAGGGTAGCTACTTATGTATTTGGATATTAAATTTTAAGGTAATAAAATGGCGGCGAAGGTGTGACTATTGGGGGAGGCTGGAGGCCATTTAAAAAAAGTGTAGTGGTAGTGTAGTAGTAGTAGTGATGTAATAGTGTAGTAGTAAGAACAAAAAAACATAATGGAGGAAACTGCAGCGGGCCGATTGGCCCATACTGGGCAGTCCCGTTTACACCCAACCCCTATTGCTCATATATCCGTCCAACCTATATTTGAAGCTATCCAGCGTATCCGAGTTATTGATGATATTTGGTAACTTGTTCCACTCATCCACTACTCTATTTCCAAACCAATGTTTACCTATCTTACGCCTAAATCAAAATTTTGTCTAATTTAAAACCGTTGTTACGAGTTCGCTCCTGGTTGGATAGTTTGAGTACCTTTGTAATGTACTGATTACCTGAAGATTAATCACCATAACGCTACCTGGGGGATTAGGTTAGGTTAGGTTATTCTAAAGATGAAATAAGCACTTTTTACCGTAATACTCTCCTACCAACTGTCATACATTTTCCCTAGTATACTTAACATACTTTTTACTATAATTAACTCAAGTATAACTATGATACACCTTCCCGAGTATAGTTAACATACTTTTTTTTACTATAATTAATTCTAATATACATAAAATTTCCTTAGTATACTTAAGACAAATTCATCTATAATTTCTTCATTCTCTCTCATCTCCTTTCACTTATATACAAGGCAATTATACGTATTTTCTATCATTCCTTTACTACTATTCGTTCTGTTATACATAGTTTGTTTTGCCTTCTTATCTATTACGTTGTTATTTCACTTGTTATTTTTAATATATCAAGGGCGATGTTCTCCACCTCTCTTACTCTGTTGTTCTTGAGTTTTTTTTATTTCATCTTTTTTTTTTTACTTCTTTTTATCTTTTATTTTACCTCTTTATATTTTTTTACTTTTTTTTATCTTTTTTTTATCTTTTATTCAGCTACGGGAACCATCAGGAGCCAAAGGGTTAAAACCAGCCTCATATTCATTTGTTGTGTTTTTATTTTTTGTTAGTTTTCCCACTTTTGTTTTGACATTATTCTTACTTGGACAATTCTATATCTCTTTCGTGTTATTTATATTCATTAGTTGTTTAATATTCTCTATCTCTCTCTCTCTCTTTCTCTTGATTTTCGTTCTTTCCTCTCTTAGTAAAATCATGTGACAAAATTTCTCAACCTTCTTTCATATTCTTTCAACATTCCCTTTACCTTCGTTGTAATCTCTCCCTGCACTTCCACCTTCTTTCATCAATTCATTATTATTATTAGTTATCGTTTATATAATCTAATGATCCTTAAATAACCACAGCTAATCTCTTCCCTCACCCAACTACATAACACACACACACACACACACACACACACACACACACACACACACACACAAACACCGATTTACGAAAGATCGATTTGTAAATACACCCCTTTACGTAAATCGGGGTATACTTTAAATATAATATGTATAAAATATGTATAATTTGTATAAAAAATATTTACTGCCATACGTATGATCTTATATAACCATTATGCTTACTGAATGACCAAGTTTGTCATACTTTGAGATAATATATGAATTAAGTATTTTATATAATACAGAAGGAAATAAAAGATTGTTGGTATACATACTATACACAGTTCCTATATATGTATACAGTATACACAAGAAGTCCCAAGACGTGTGGATTCACGAGGGAATATAATCTAATGGCTCGATACACTGATGACTCGATACACTGATGACTCAATGCACCCATGACTCAATACACCCATGACTCAATGCACCCATGACTCAATGCACCCATGACTGACTCAATGCACCCATGACTCACCCATCAATACACCCATGACTCAATACACCCATGACTCAATACACCCATGACTCAATGCACCCATGACTCAATACACCCATGACTCAATGCACCCATGACTTAATGCAATCCATGACTCAATACACCCATGACTCAATATACCCATGATTCAATAGCACCCATGACTCAATACACCCATGATTCAATATACCCATGACTCAATGCACCCATGACTCAATGCACCCATGACTCAATGCACCCATGACTCAATACACCCATGACTCATTACACCCATGACTCAATATACCCATGACTCAATGCACCCATGACTTAATACACCCATGACTCAATGCAACCATGACTCAATTCACCCATGACTCAATGCACCCATGACTCAATACACCCATGACTCATACACCCATGCACTTAATGCACCCATGACTCAATGACTCAATGACTCAATGCACCCATGACTCAATCAATGCACCCATGACTCAATACACCCGTGACTCAATACACCCATGACTCAATACACCCATGATTCAATATACCCATGACTCAATGCACCCATGACTCAATGCCCCCACCTTGACCCATGACTCAATACACCCATGACTCATTACACCCATGACTCAATATACCCATGACTCAATGCACCCATGACTTAACACCCATGACTCAATGCAACCATGACTCAATGCACCCATGACTCAATGCACCCATGACTCAATGCACCCATGACTCAATGCAACCATGACTCAATTCACCCATGACTCAATGCACCCATGACTCAATATTCATGTCTCAATACACCCATGACTTGATACACCCATGACTCAAATACTTTCATGACTCAATACACTCATGACTCGGTGTTTGTCTAACTTTAAGAAAACATTGTCTATTTTTCCATACGAGTCGACACACTTCCGGTATATCTTGTAGTGTACAGCAGACAGCCTCCCTCTTCACTGCCTCAGGTAACTGTACACTCAACTAGACTATCACAGAGAAAAAACCGCTTGTACACTTTATATAAGCATCCCCTGTACAGTACAACTTTGGCAATCACCTGATGATTTGGCACCCCACTAACCTAGCCTAATCACATAATTTAACCTAACACAATATAACCTAACTAACCTAACGTAACTTAACCTAACCTTATAATGACAATAGACATAGTTATGATTGTCAACAGTTTAGATGCTTTTAAAACGTTCAAGTTAAGTACAATTTATTAATTTCTGTCAGGTCATCATTTAAGTTTTATCACGAGTCCCCCCACACACTGTTACTATGAACACACACTAATCTTTTACAATGATCACTTTGTTTAACACTGATCATTAATGTCATATTTCTTCACACTGTTCATTAATGTCATATTTCTTCACACTGTTCATCATAAGCAAGATATAATTTCACTTCAGTATTTATTGATTCAGTGTTCATCATAATTTGAACCTATTGTATAGTATTCACCATGAGAGATGTCTTAATGAGGGAGGTTCAGTACTGAGCGAGGTTCACTAGTGGAAGGCATAGAAGAGGATCATGAGAGGTACCAGCAGGAGGAAGGTGAGGTAGATAGCCACTCGAGGTTCACACTTAGTGTTCAGAACGTAGGAGTGGTCCCATGAGCCCTCCTCCGGCACCTCCACCAGCGTCTCCTCTTTCGACCAGAAGGACAAAGGCGCTGAACATTCGCTCGTGTTGGTACATATCTTCTGTGAGTCTTCGGTGTCGTATACGACTCGCTCGATCGTCAAGTTGAAGTAGATGTGATTGGTGGAGATCTCGTTGTCGCTGGAAAACACGAAGTAGTAGGTGCCTGTGAGGGGTATGTCGTACACCACCTTGTTGGTCTCGATCCACCGATAACTACATCTGCGGTAAGCCAACAGAGGGAGGGCCATGATAACGCCCTCACAGCTAGCCAGGGCCTCCTCGCTGCTGGAGTACGACGACGCTTCCTCCTCATTTGAGCCGTCGTTTTTCGTCGTCTGGTTGAACTTTCCTCGCTCGAATTTTAGTCCCTCAGGGAAGAAGATCTGCCCCCCAACAATCGTCTCGGCGGAATCTTTCGTTTGTTTCGGGCTTTGTATCTCCTTGTCTCTGTTACGAGTCTTTGTATTGGCGTTTTCTTCTTCCACGTCATCAAATATCTCGAAGGCTCCGTCATACTCCTCACCGTCCACATCGTTCACAGAGCGAGTCTCTCTCAGTAACACCTTCGCTCTCCCTTCTGTTTTTTTATCCCGTTTGTTTCTTGGACTGGGAAGAGCCTTAGCTGTGGTGGTTATCTTCTCCTCCTCCTCTGACCTATACCCCATGATCTGTTTGATTCTCTTAGGTAGAGGCTGCTGCCCGCCCCGGCCCACTGAGTGAAGAATCTGTAATATCTCTTTCTTGTTTTTGCTCATCTTAACAGCTTGTCGTAGCAGGTGATGCAAATCTTGCCGTCTCTCTTCTGACAGATCCTTATGTGCTGGGACGTGTGTTTCATTATTTTGTGTTTCGGAATTCACTAAACTTACCACATCTACGTTATCATTGACAGGTTGGTGTTGGCCAGGCTGTTGTTGCTCCCCTAGTGTGTTCTGGTGTTCATCAGGTCTTGGTTGAAGCCTTATATCGTCCTTAATGTTTGGGGAATCCACCTCCTCCGCAGAGTCCTTCTCGCCGATCCAGGCACAGCGTCGGAGGTTTTCCACACCTCGCAGGATCATCAGCTGTCCACCGTCCGTACTGCCGGGATAACATCAAGTAAGTTTGTTGTAGTATTTTAAAATCTTTACGTGGTAGTTTAAACTTGCCAAAACTCTCCTTAAAATAAAATGTAGAATTAACTCAAGTACTACATATTGGCAGAAGAACCGGTGAACTATTACATTACTACCAAGAAACAACTATAGTCCATACCTCTGTTGGTCTTAATACTATCCGAGTAAACATTGGGCGAACAGAAAGTAAATAGTGCACTTTGCCTCATGGCTTTGGCTTCACTTATATTAAGTGACCAAAAGACTAACTCCTCCCACTCACGTCTCTCCTTAGCAACCAGGACAAATACTGTACATGAGTCGGTTGCTAGGGTAGTGATGGGTAGGTTAGGTTGAAATAGGTTAAGATAGGTTAGGTTAAGTTAGCGTTAGGGTGTGTAATCATCAGATGAAATACGCTGGGTTGCATAATTCTCATGTGAATCTAGGAATGAACCACAACAAGATATTTTAACTAAATTTAAATCTTGGTATTTCGGGACTACGTATTTTGGGTTGTAATGAGTTATTGGAGAAGGCGACAGTAGCCCCCTCCCTCCCCCCACTGTATCTTATTAAGGGGTGACCCACGTTTTAACAGCATCAGGGAGTAAATTGTCTTCCTGCTCTCACAAGACTTAGTTTGCATATTCTATCTAAAAGGGCATTAGATTTTAATATTAAAAGTTTATTTAGCCAGAAAAATACACACACACACACACACATATATATATATATATATATATATATATATATATATATATATATATATATATATATATATATATATATATATATATATATATATAGTTTTGCATTAGGTGAGTACAGACTAGTCTGTACTCACCCTGAAGATGTGAATTACACGAAAGCGCTTAAATCCCTGTGCTTTTTTCTTGTGGTTATTAAAGTATATACCTGATCAAACGCACCTGCAGTGATTTACTTGTGTATATATATATATATATATATATATATATATATATATATATATATATATATATATATATATATATATATATATATATATATATATATTGAAAGCCATACAATTTGTGTTGAGTGACAATTATGTCGTGAAGGTAAAATATATAATAATTACATTGTTAACTTATACCAGTGTGACTATATATGTTATAATGGTTTTTAATGACACAGTAAAAAGGTTAAAACGTATGGATGATAAAAGTCATGGCTGGGGAGCATGTGGATCATTGTTTTCTTTACACGAGTCCTCCTTAAGCTTACTAAATTTTGTACTAGATAAATAAATTAATGCTAATGCAGGCAGAAGGCGGTCGAAGGTTCGTCAGTGTGTCATTGTCAGGTAGAGAGACAACTTTGGCGTTCTCGATAACCCTCGCGGCTATCGTGATTTATAGAGGTACAACCCCAACAAAAATTATCTGCATTTTATTTTTGCTAGACAATATGACATAACGGACGAAGGAATTTGATCACCCTACCGAGATAACAGGAGTCTAGGTGTTCATTTGGAAATTCATCGGACTCCACCTTGCAGATACTTTCTGTAGCGAGT
Organism: Homarus americanus; assembly: GCF_018991925.1. Taxonomy (NCBI): domain Eukaryota; kingdom Metazoa; phylum Arthropoda; class Malacostraca; order Decapoda; family Nephropidae; genus Homarus; species Homarus americanus. The sequence goes on from NW_024744839.1 coordinate 667,671, forward strand.
GTACCTAACCTAACCTAACCTAACCTAAGCTCACGCATGCTAACTTACCCTAAACTAATCTAACTTAATTTAAAACCTATCTCGATTAACTTAACCTAACCATAGATTAAGTTACCGGAAAACGCTATCATCAGTGCCATACCCACACCCACACTCACACCCTCATCCACATTCACACCCTCACCCACACTCACACCCACACCCACCCTCACCCACATTCACACCCTCACCCACCCACTCATCCACATCCGCACCCACCTGGAACACGTGGAGATGGTGACTTTGCTCCCCTTCAACAGGTGGAAGCCCCAGTACTCCTTGACGTCGTCCTTGAGCATGGTGGAGTGGAGGACGAAGTGTGTGGAGCGGTTGGTGGAGGTGGTGGGTGTGTGTGGCGCGATATAGGTGTTGAAGCTGCCGTTCATTTGTGTCAGCTGAGACTGTAAGTAGCAGGAGATGATTAGTTATGTAGTAGTAGTTTGTTGAATGCATTCTGGTCAAGTGTTATAGTTAAGTTCATTTTTTTTTAGTTATTCTGGTTACATAGATTTTACAGTTGTAGTTAATGTGATATTTAAGTTTTCTTATTTGGGTGTAATTGACCTTATGACTACAGTTAATTATCCCTCTCTCCCTTCCCCCCCCCACACACACACTACTTTGCTGTCACTCGGAATCGAGTATGACTATCATCCAGCTATGATACAATTATATGAGTTATTAGAGATGTCTCCTTTGTTGGTGAGCTCTGAGGTAACTAGAGAGGCCGATTCGAGACCGGCAGGGTCGTCCACACATGTTGCACATGTGGAGGGCTACATCTAATGCGGGAGGGACGGCGGCAGCGTCTTTCCGGCGTTGGCGCTTGTCTGCCTCGGTTTGCAGTCGGGCTAACTCGAAAGTATTGACACCTTCTCGTGTGGTGATCCTCCAAGCGTTACGGTGTGGAGTGGTCGTCTCCCAGGTGAGGGGGTCGATTTGGCACTTTTTCAGGTTTGTCTTAAGACTATCCTTATACCTTTTCAATTGGCCGCCAGCGTTACGTTTACTATTCGTTAGGTGACTGTAAAGTAGCTGCTTTGGCAGTCTACTGTCATCCATGCGGGTAACATGGCCAGTCCAAAGGTAGATGTTCATGGATAATGGTAGCCTCGATGCTACTACAGTTGGTGTCAGCGAGAAGACTGGCATTTGTTCTCTTGTCTTCCCAGCGAACTCGGAGGATGGAATATAACTACGTTGGTGAAAATTTTCAAGCGCTTTGAGTTGCCTCCTGTATGTGACCCATGTGTCTCTGCCATATAGCAGGGTGGGGAGGACCACTGCTCGATATATGTGTAACTTTGTAGATAATTTCAGCTCCCTACAGCTGAAGATACGGGTACTGAGTCTGCCAAAGGTTTGAGATGCACATCTGATCCAAATGTTGAATCTCTTCATCGATGTCCACGGTGGTGGACAGGTGGGAGCCGAGATACTGAAAGTGGGTAACATTAGAGAGGGTAGTACCGTTAAGCTGGATGGATGGTGGAGGTGTGTCTGAACCAGGGGCAGGCTGAAAGAGAATCCGAGTCTTAGCTACATTCACCTCAAGGTAGAATTGTGCATACGCATCTGCGTAGTTGTACAGGATCTCCTGCAGGTCGCGTTCAGTGTGAGCGACAAGGGTGAGGTCGTCTGCATACTGAAGTTCAGTAATGGAAGCTGCCGAGACCTTTGTTCCTGCCTGGAGTCGTCGTATGTTGAAAAGACCCTTCATCCGGTACTGGATGTTCACCCCACCGGCTAAATTGGCACTGGCACGATTAAGGAAGGCAGTCAAGAAAATGGAAAAGGGAGTTGGTGCCAGTACACATCCTTGTTTTACCCCTGTGTGGATGGGGAAGATCTCAGATTGGGTGTCATTGTGCAGGACACTGCCGTTCATGCCATCGTGGAGTTGCCTCACAATGTCGATGAATTTTGGTGGGCAGCCAAAACGACTGAGGGTCCGCCAGAGGACTTCCTTGTTGATCACGAAGGCCTTGTTTCGGTCGATGAAGGCCATGTACAATATATACATATAATTAATAATATAAGTGATTAATTAGCATTGTGAAACTCATTAAATTATCCAAAAGTCATTAGAACAATGAATTATCCAAGAATAAAATTTTTAGCCACAGATCCTTAACCCTCGCTGACTCTTTTGATACACCCTGTGTTGTTTGTCAGCCCGGGTTGCTGCCATCCGCCCCGTGAATCTTCAGGTGAACCCATATACTGTATATTTAACATCTGTTGGTGTGGTTGTACCTCATGTTTCTTACTGGCCATGCTTCAAGGCTAACTATTGCTACCACGTGCAGTACCTCCCACTACCTACCTGCTACCACGTACTTACTTGGTGTTGGTGTCCCCACATTACTGGCACCACATACTTGGCACCACCAGTGTTCCTACATACCTGACACCACCAAAGTGTCTACATAACCGGCACCACCAGTGTCCCCACATACCTGGCACCTCCAGTGTCCCCACACACCTGCCACCACATACCTGGCACCAGAAGCTGGAGACGTGTCGACTAAGGAGGCGCTGGTCAGTGGGCATCATAGGGTAGTGGCCAGGAGGGTAGAGGACAAGACGCACGTACAGTGGGATAGTGATAAGCATCGCTGGCAGTACGAGGGCACACAGACACAGCTTCACCACACGTCGGGGTCCTCGCAGCAACTTCTGGTTGTCTGTGGAAGGTAAAGTTGTTTTAGGGACTAATTGATTACACTAAGGTGTGTGCTGGAAGCCAACAACCTCATGAACTTTTGTCTCTAGATTATGACACGTGTTCAGGACGACGGAGGATGACCTGGAGATGGTGATATAATTACTAATATCCCGAGGAGACGTAAGATGGTAATGGCACATTTTTATTTATGAGGCAGATGGCGGATAAACGTATTATTGTAGTCAGGTAAGGTCTTGCAGGAGGAAGAATAATGTTATCATGTAGAAGAGAATGTCAGGGCTGGCCAAAGAAGCAAATTAGGATGAGGACATATAAGCCACCCTCGCCCTCTTTTTCAACCAGCTCAGATCTCGTACACACACCGCGCAGCACGAGACCTTCAACGAATGACAAACATCGGTGAAGTGACACATTGCGCCACTATGACCTGCCCTGGCTTAAGACCTTCTACATACAGGTTGTTGTTGATGTTGTCATTATTTTGTCGTTGATGTTATTGTTCTTGATAATACTGTTGATGTTTTTGGTGTTGATGTTGTTATTGTTCTTGATGATGTTTTTGTTGTAGATGTTGTTAATGTGATTGTTATTGTTCTTGTTGGCGCTGTTGTAGTTGTTCTGGGTGCCTGTTTGTCGTGGAGAGCCTTGGACGAGTCAGCACCTCTGGGAGAAAGTTGATCCTGAGGTCTCCAGGCGGTGAGGCTCTTCTTGGCTTAGTCCGAGGTGTTGCTAGGTGTTCTTGTTCATCAGCTGAGCGGGAAGTCGAAAGTAGTTGTTCTCTGTAGGGTGTTCTCTGTAGGTGTTCACTAGTTGTGTTCTCTGTAGGGTGTTCACTGGTGGCTTTAATGACCGGCGAGGCAGAGGATGAGATGAAAGTTGGGTCAGGTCAGTTCCTGGGCAGATTGGGGCATACAGATAGGCTCGTACGCTTTTTAAATCCAACACCACCCAGCAACCATCGCGTCGCTCAGAATAGCTAATGTCTCTAAAACCCCTCCTCAAGTACTCTGATGACAGCCTTAACATGTTCGTTGTCTCTCTCTCTCTCTCTCTCTCTCTCTCTCTCTCTCTGTCGCTCGCTCGCTGACACACATAAGGTGAGGTGACTAGAAGGGAGGGAGCGACACACACAGAGCCGCTCAGAACAGTGGACATAGCAACTTTCTTTGTCTTATCTTCCTCAGTTCACTTCCTAGACGTCGCTCAAGTGACCTCCACTACCAGTCCCCTACAAACATCCTTGCCCGTTAACAGGAAGTCGCCATGTTCTCAGGCTTCCTCATTGTAGTAAGCTGCTTGATCCTACTCCCCCCTCCCCCTCTCCTCCAGGCTTAACATGTCTTCTACCTGCTTTTTTATATCTGGTAAATCTTCCCAACATGACTCTGTCCATTCTGTTTCAGACCCTCATCACAGTGGTTCATCTCACAACCAATTCTGGTCCCAGATCTCAAAACACAAGTTAAACGACAACGCATTGAATAAAGTTTAATTTCATAGAGACTCCGCCAGGCGCGTTCTCTGTTACACAGATAAACTGATGCTCCAAGACTCACACGTAAGCAGAGACAATGACGCACTTGGCGGCGGCCCCTTAACTACTAGTACGTGTGTGCCCATATTTTTGTCTCCCTGCTGCTGGTGACGTAGTATGAACATCTCACCCAATACTACCTAACCTAACCCCTCAGGTAGTGTTAGGGTGTTTAATCATCAGATTAAATAAACTGTGGGCTAATCTTCAGGTGATCCGTGTTATGTAGTGAGCTGACGACGACACACCAGTCATTTGATTTTGTCCTGTTAGCGTCAACCATCAGGTGACATTGAACTTGTTATAGTTGGGTACGAGCTCCTCCGTAAAGGTGTAGAAAAATTAAGTACAAGACGATACGATAAAAGTTGGACTCATTCACTTGTGTTGAGGTGTAGGATGACTGGAAGACTGAGGGAACGATGGAGTCTGATCATTGATGTGAAGAATGTCTTATGGAAGGTATATGATGTTTTTATTGTGTATGAACTGTGAATTTTCTCTCTCATACTTCATTTTTAAAGGATGTATACCACATCTAATCTTAATTATTTTGTTGACAAGTACTCACATGAAGTATCACCCCCCACACACACCAACCAATCTTAGATAGGGTTCATGCTCCTGTAGTGAGGGAGTGATGGCTTCTGTTTGCTTCTTTTATACTTTTATATTTTGTACATGTGGGAGCCGCAAGATAGCTCTCACACGTATTACAATATTTAGTCGTACGCATCTACACATCCATTTTAAAACACACTATTGCTAACGCCAAAGGATTTTATTCAGCCGAAGGGAACCCTCAGCAACCAGGGAGATTAAAAACAAATTATATAACATACGTCTGACGGCCCGTTATGGGAGCAGTAGAGATACAATCAACTGAATACTAAATCCCCATTACACAAGCAGGCAGTGTGGTCAGCTCTGTACCCTACCACCTTCACCTGTTGGTTTGATGCAGGTGTTTACAGGAGGCGAGCGCTGTCCCCACATAACTTCTCAACAAGTTTAATTCCGTCAAAGCACATGATAGAAGTTCAGGGTTACTCCGCCGCGTCAAGTGTTGGATCAAGTGAGGAGCGATAAGATTAGTGGAGTGCAGCCGTCTCCTGTCTCTTAGTAATGGCTGGTGTGTGTGTGTGTGTGTGTGTGTGTGTGTTTGTGTGTGTGTTTGTGTGTGTGTGTGTGTGTGTGTGTGTGTGTGTGTGTGTGTGTGTGTGTGTGTGTGTGTGTGTGTGTGTGTGTGTGTGTGTGTGTGTGTGTGTTCACCTGGTACTTACTCAAATATTATAAACCATTATGTAAATAGGGATCATTTGAAAATTAGACACCGATTATTTCACCTGGTGATTAACCTAACCTAACCTAACCTTTAAGTAAATCAAACTTTGCTCACCAAAAATACCTCAGCTTATTTTGACTCCTCGCTTGCTTAACTAACACCAAGTGCCCCCAAAACTTCTTCTTATGACTTTTTACTGATCTAAGTTGTTTTAACATCAACACACTGGACTCTCGGTTTGGTAAAGTTAATATTTATATCTATGAAGTTGATTGAATATGTTAGATTTGATCATCCATATTTATTTTCTTTCCAAATTAGTTTTTTATAGGATTTTTTATTTCCTCTTTATGTCTGTAATCGAATAATCCATGTAATTACTGTATCCTTAGTCACTCTGTACTTATTGAGTGAGAGCACCTGAAGATTAACCTCCCTAACGTTACCTCAGTGGGGTTGGGTGAGACTAGGTTAGGTTAGGTTAGGTTAGGATAGATTAAATTAGGTTAGGTTCGCATTAGGTTTGGTTATACTAGGTTAAGTTAGGTTAGGTTAGATTAGCGATAAATCAGGTTGCCGTTATAATTGTTAATGCTCCAGTGAAATAAGCTTGGGGCCGAATCTTCAAGTGATCCAAAGTATTTAGTATACAGTATAAAACGAATCTTGAACATATCCGTCTGTTATGCTCTTGTATACTTCCCAGACATTTTCCCGATGTTCTCTGATGCTGTAATGTCTTCTGAACTCTCTCTTTTCTCTCGTGTGATTGAAATCCAGTTTTATTTAAAATTCTGGTGGTCGATATGTCTAGACAAATCTGTGTAGCATATAGACGGATTTAGCCCGTTGTTTTAAGTTGCTCTGTTTACTTTTTTTAACAGAAGTATCACAGTAACATTGCTCCAACATTCTGGATAAATTTTGAAGTGTTTGATACACCCTGTGAGGCAGTGTTTACCAGTACATCTTCCTTCTCTTTTTGTGAGGTCAGTCGATACTCCTCTGGTGCTTCCCTGTCCTTGTGATGCCCCTGAGCTCGCTTCTACTCGCCTTCCTCTCTCCGTCCTTCACTGCAGCTGTGTATGAAACCCATCGACTGTTTTGACAATAATATTCCTGTTTGTTTCTATAGCTGTATATACTTGGGATCATGTGAAGATTAGCTCCATCACCTTATTTTCAACTGATTAATGAACACTCTAATACTACCTGGGGGTTATGTTATGTCATTTTCACGTATTAGAAACTTCTAGTCAACAGTTTAATGTTTATTCAGAACTTCCAAGGAAAAATTAGTGAAATATCTATGTAAGACATTCTTCTCATGAACAAATTGTAGTGTGCCCCCAGTGAATTTAAGTATCAGAGAATTAAGATTGAGAAATTCTTAGATACCAGATAGAAGGAAGGTAGTTAAACATGCATTAACAGTTAAGTGCTTATAGTTAATCTTAATTCTAATATGTACAGTATATATATTACATCAACTGGATAGGCTGGTCATGATAAGACGCCAGTCCTACTCCAGGTGTAACCAAAAGCTCAAGAATTTAAAGGAGTAAATGACAAAATAGACACAAGAATAAGAGCACTGTGGTGGTCCCGTGTAATAGCGCTCATAAAGTACATAAGTAAGATTCTCGGACCCGTTATCATTAATGAATGAGGCGTAATGATAGCAGTACGCTGACAGGAGCACGCGAGTCACTTGAGTGCACAAGTATCACCTAAGTATCAAAGTAGCACATAAGGCTAAAAAGATCACTTCGCCGTAATGTAGCAGACAAGGGCGCTGGAGAAGTCGGGGAGTTCCACACACAGGCTGTTGAAGGAGGGAGGAGGAGGGCAGAGTAGTAGAGTGAGTGCTCGAGAAACAGGCGGTCAGGGCCTAATATGGGCCCGCATTGTGGGACAATCATGGGGTTGTGACATCACATTTTGGAAAATCGTCATTGATTGGCTGATAGGTGACGTCGTCTGCTGCATGAGCCGGTGATGTAGGGCGGGGGAGAGAGGAAAGACGCCAGGGTGACAAGTGCCCGTGTTAACAAAGTTTTTCCTCGCAAAATGTGATGGCGAGACGTGACATATAAGGTTATGTTGGGCAATATTAGGTTAGGTTAAGTTATGTTGTTAGGTTAACGCTAGGGTGGTAAGCACAAGACAAAATAAGCTGGGGATAATCTCCACGTATAATGAGGTGTACTCGCACTCTCCGCCATAGTCTATGCTAGACTCGAGGCTTGAGATCACGAGGTGTTTCCTTTGGCTACTTTATACTGTGAGGGGCGAGTGGACAGTTGCCATGAGGGATTACACTTCCCCTGGCGACGGTGTCTTCTGGACTGTGTTTGGTGGGATTAATTCATTGTACTGAAGGGGTTAAGTCATTGTACTGAAGGGATTAAGTCATTGTACTGAAGGGGTTAAGTCATTGTACTGAAGGGATTAAGTCATTGTACTGAAGGGGTTAAGTCATTGTACTGAAGGGGTTAAGTCATTGTACTGAAGGGATTAAGTCATTGTACTGAAGGGGTTAAGTCATTGCACTGAAGGGGTTAAGTCATTGTACTGAAGGGGTTAAGAAGGGGTTAAGTCATTGTACTGAAGGGGTTAAGTCATTGTTGAAGGGATTAAGCCATTGTACTGAAGGGGTTGTCATTGTACTGAAGGGGTTAAGTCATTGTACTGAAGGGGTTAAGTCATTGTACTGAAAGGGTTAAGTCATTGTACTGAAGGGTTAAGTCATTGTACTGAAGGCCAGTCATTAAAATTGAAGGATTGTCATTGTACTGAAGGGGCTGAGTCATTGTACTGAGGGGCAGTCGTACTAAAAGGGTTGTTGTACTGAAGCGGTTAAGTCATTGTACTGAAGGGGTTAAGTCATTGTACTGAAGGGGTTAAGCCATTGTACTGAAGGGGTTAAGCCATTGTACTGAAGGGGTTAAGTCATTGTACTGAAGGGGTTAAGTCATTGTACTGAAGGGGTTAAGCCATTGTACTGAAGGGGTTAAGTCATTGTACTGAAGGGGTTAAGTCATTGTACTGAAGGGGTTAAGCCATTGTACTGAAGGGGTTAAGCCATTGTACTGAAGGGGTTAAGCCATTGTACTGAAGGGGTTAAGTCATTGTACTGAAGGATTAAGTCATTGTACTGAAGCGGTTGTCATTGTACTGAAGGGGTTAATATTGTACTGAAGCGGTTGGTACTGAAGGGTTAAGTCATTGCACTGAAGGATTAAGCCATTGTACTGAAGGGCGTTTCATTGTACTGAAGGGGTTAAGCCATTGCAGAATTAGCGAATTAAGTCATTGTACCGAAGCGGTTAAGCTCATTGTACTGAAGGGATTGTCATTGTACTGAAGGGGTTAAGTCATTGTACTGAAGGGATTAAGTCATTGTACTGAAGGGGTTAAGTCATTGCACTGAAGGGGTTAAGTCATTGTACTGAAGGGGTTAAGTCATTGTACTGAAGGGGTTAAGTCATTGTGCTGAAGGGATTAAGTCATTGTACTGAAGGGGTTAAGTCATTGTACTGAAGGGATTAAGTCATTGTACTGAAGGGGTTAAGTCATTGTACTGAAGGGATTAAGTCATTGTACTGAAGGGGTTAAGGCCATTAATTGAAGGGCTAAGTCATTGTACTGAAGTGGTTAGTCATTGTACTGAAGTGGTTAAGTCATTCTACCGAAGGGGTTAAGTCATTAAAATTAAGGGGTTAAGTCATTGGTAATGAAGGGGTTAAGTCATTGAACTGATGGGGTTAAGCCATTGTACTGAAGGGCAGCCATTGTACTGAAGGTTAAGTCATTGTACTGAAGGATTAAGTCATTGTACTGAAGGGGTTAAGTCATTGTACTGAGGCTGGTGTCATTGTACCAAAGGGGTTGTCATTGTACTGAAGCGGTTAAGTCATTGTACTGAAGGGGCTAAGCCATTGGTACCGAAGCGTCATTGTACTGAAGGGATTAAGTCATTGTACTGAAGGGGTTAAGTCATTGTACTGAAGGGATTAAGTCATTGTACTGAAGGGGTTAAGTCATTGTACTGAAGGGGTTAAGTCATTGTACTGAAGGGATTAAGTCATTGTACTGAAGGGGTTAAGTCATTGTACTGAAGGGGTTAAGTCATTGTACTGAAGGGGTTAAGTCATTGTACTGAAGGGGTTAAGTCATTGTACTGAAGGGATTAGGTCATTGTACTGAAGGGGTTAAGTCATTATACTGAGGGGGTTAAGTCATTGTACTAAAGGGGTTGTCATTGTACTGAAGCGGTTGTCATTGTACTGAAGGGGTTAAGTCATCATACTGAAGGGGGTTAAGTCATCATACTGAAGGGGTTAAGTCATTGTACTGAAGGGGTTGAGTCATCATACTGAAGTGGTTAAGTCATCATACTGAAGGGGTTAAGTCATCATACTGAAGCGGTTAAGTCATTGTACTGAAGGAGTTAAGTCATCATACTGAAGGGGTTAAGTCATCGTATTGAAGGAGCCAAGTAATCGTAACCAAGGAGCTAAGTCAAGTCATCATACTGAAGGCGTTAAGTCATCATACTGAAGGGGTTAAGTCATCGTACTCAAGGGGTTAAGTCATCGTATTGAAGGAGCTACGTTATCGTACCCAAGGAGCTAAGTCGAGTCATCTTATTGAAGGAGATAAGTTATCGTACCCAAGGAGCTAAGTCAAGTCATCATACTGAAGGAGATAAGTTATCGTACCCAAGGAGCTAAGTCGAGTCATCTTATTGAAGGGGTTGAGACCAGGGGCTCATCCATCTAGTTTATGTCATGTCTATAGCCAGTTTTATTTGACGATTGAAAAAAAAAATCCTGATATTTCAGTAAGGTTTTCAGGTCTGTTTCGTCAAGTTTAAGCATCAACATTTTATTTCAGATAACATTTCAACCATCTTAGCATATTACTTATATTACTTAAACTTAAATACAAAGTAATCCATATAATTCCTTAAATCCGGGTTATACACAATATTGAATGTGTTGTTAAATCGGTCACATAATAAGATGACAGTAAACACGAGACATAAACCGAGGAGATATGAGCAGATTATCTTATAAGACCATTGTCAAGGTTGAGTAGAAGTGAAGGGCTGTACCAGACATAACCTCGGAAGGGAGGGTTTGTGACGATGAGGTTTTCTGGACACGAATTTAGAAATACAGGCACGAATACAGGATTTGGGTACATAATACTGACGTACAGTAGACTACAGCCATACAGTCTTGGGTATATAGTATAATACAGGCACAATAGAATACAGGTAACTCTTGCGGTGACAGTAGAACAGTTGGTGCTTTTAACTTAAACATAAACTGTATCTAAAATAAACTTAGCCCGATTATTATTTTACATGAAACGACATAGACCGTAATATAGTGCTGTAGTTTACTCAGCAATACTTGTAAGACTACAGGCATAGAGTAAAAATTGGTGCCTCTTACTAAAAAATTATCAGAAATATATCAAACTATTAATCAGATTATTTACTGTTCATAATAACCTATTTCATGATTATCTAAGTGCAGTTAAGGTCAATAATCTCTGGACACTGGACTGTACTGTATCTACTTCATTATCACATGACTGGTCTGGTCTGTTAATTGGTGAGGCTTTTCTGTATAACTTGCCTCACAATAATAACTTTTAAAGAACTGTTTAATAGGAAGAACAATGTGAGTAAAGTGCCTCAGTAGACTCAATGACGGAAAAATATGGCGGCTGTTTCACTTATTGACAGTCATAATAACAGCTACATGATAACTAACTGCTGTATAATAACAGCGGTATAATAATAGCCATAGTAACAGCTATATAATAAGTCATAGTAACAGCTATATAATAACAGCCATAGTAACAGCGGTATAATAACAGCCATAATAACAGCTGTATAATAACAGCCATAATAACAGCTATATAATAAGTCATAGTAACAGCTATATAATAACAGCCATAGTAACAGCTGTATAATAATAGCCATAATAACAGCTATATAATAACAGTCATAGTAAGTTATATAATAACAGCCAAAGTAACAGCTGTATAATAACAGCCATAATATCAGCTGTATAACAGTCATAATAACAGCTGTATAATAACAGCTATATAATAATAATATAGTAATAATAATAATAGCCATAATAACAGCTATATAATAACAGTCATAGTAAGTTATATAATAACAGCCAAAGTAACAGCTGTATAATAACAGCCATAATATCAGCTGTATAACAGTCATAATAACAGCTGTATAATAACAGTCATAGTAACAGCTGTATAACAGTCATAGTAACAGCTGTATAATAACAGTCATAGTAACAGCTGTATAACAGTCATAGTAACAGCTGTATAATAACAGCCATAATATCAGCTGTATAACAGTCATAATAACAGCTGTATAATAACAGCCATAGTAACAGCTGTATAACAGTCATAATAACAGCTGTATAATAACAGTCATAGTAACAGCTGTATAACAGTCATAGTAACAGCTGTATAATAACAGCCATAGTAACAGCTGTATAATAATAGCCATAATAACAGCTGTAAAATAACAGCCATAATAACAGCTATATAATAACAGTCATAGTAACAGCTGTATAATAACAGCCATAGTAACAGCGGTATAATAATAGCCATAATAACAGCTGTATAATAACAGTCATAGTAACAGCTGTATAATAACAGTCATAGTAACAGCTATATAATAACAGCCATAATAACAGCTGTATAATAACAGCCATAGTAACAGCTGTATAATAACAGCCAAAGTAACAGCTGTATAATAACAGCCATAATATCAGCTGTATAATAACAGTCATAGTAACAGCTGTATAATAACAGCCAAAGTAACAGCTGTATAATAACAGTCATAGTAACAGCTGTATAATAACAGCCAAAGTAACAGCTATATAATAACAGCCATAATAACAGCTGTATAATAACAGTCATAGTAACAGCTGTATAATAACAGCCAAAGTAACAGCTGTATAATAACAGCCATAATATCAGCTGTATAATAACAACCATAGTAACTTCTTTATAATGTTATAGTAACAATTATATAATAACAGCCTTAGTAACAGCTATATAATAACAGCCATAGTAACAGCTATATAATAACAACCATAGTAACAGCTGAAGTTAGTAATGGAAGCTGCCGACACTTTGTTGCTGCCTTGAGTCGTTAATTTAAAAAGTCCCTTCATCCGGTAATGGATATCCACCGCGACAGCTAAATTGGCACTGGTATGAGTAAATAAGGCAGCCAAGATAATGGAAAAGAGAGTTGGTGCTAGTACACATCCTTGTTTTACCTCCGTATGGATGGGGCAGAACTCAGACTGGGTGCCATTGTGCAGGAGTTGCCATCTTGGAGTTGCCTCACAATGGCGATGAATTTTGGTGGGTAGCCAAAACGGCTGAGGGTCTGCCAGGGGGCTTCCTTGTTGACCAAGTTGAAGACCTTGTTAAGGTCGTTGAAGATCATGTACAAGTCACGACGCTGTTCCCTGCACTTTTCCTGTATTTGGCAGACAGCAAAGATCATATCAGTGGTGCCACTTGATGGTCGAAAGCCACATTGAGATTCTGGGAGGAAGTTTTTCCGCCTCAGGAAGAAGTCTGTTTAGGAGGACTCGGGCGATAATCTTGCCAACTACAAACAGCAGTGAGATCCTGCGGTAGTGCCACAGTCTGACCGGTCTCCCTTGTTCTTATAAATATTGACAAGTCGTCTTCAAGAGCTTTGGGGATTTCCTCCTTTTCCCATATATTCTCCAGGAGAGAGTGGAGACGGCTGGTAAGCAGAGGTCTTCCTGCTTTATGCACCTCGGCTGGGATTCCACCAGGCCCTGTGGCTTTTTTTATTTTTAATCTGTTTGATGGCAGTAGCTACCTCTTTCAGGGATGGAGGATAATTGAGGTGGGTCAGTTCTGGATGCTGAGGGACCTGCTAGGGAGTCAGGACATCCACATAGGTGTTTCGGTTGAGCAGCGAATGGTAGTGCTCTTTCCAGCGCTGAAGGCTGTGGAGGGGGGGTTGCATCATGAGTGATTGACCCATAAAATGTTTTAATGGAATTGATAAATTGGCGCATCTTGTGTTGATCTGCAAGTTTTTGCGTTTCACAGATCGAAAGAATACACCAGGGTTGGTTTGATGAAAAACCAACCCTGGTGTATTCTTTCGATCTGGCCGAGTCTCTCTGCAGTTTTTTGTCATAAGTGTCGAGAATACCTCATTCGGCACTAGGATTTGGATTGTTTGTTGTCGGGATGTTTATCAGCCTATGTTTGAGCTGCTCTCTGAAAGCATGTGCTACTGCTGGGTCCTCCAGACGCTTAGTGTTAAAGCCTCCTCTGGAGACTAGGTGCCTTTGCCATTTTGGGACGACATGAAGTGAGAATTTGGCTCTGTCGAGCCGATGATCAGTATTGGATGATAGTGAGGTTGTGTGCAGCACACTTGCTGAGGAAGAGTAGGCCGTTGGGATTATACTTGCCTACTCTGTTTCTCCCTATGGTTCCTTGCCATATGTCAGCATCTATGCCAACTCTGGCATTGAAGTCACCTCGTAGCACAACCTTATCTTCTCTGGGGATAGAGGTTAGCATTCTGTCAAGGTCGGCATAAAAGGCCTCCATGATGTCATCCTTTGCATCTAGTGTTGGGGCGTATGCACTGATGAAGAAGGCATGACGTGAGTGATTTACTGGGACTCTGAGCGTCACGAGGCGCTCGTTGATCCCAACATGCATTTCAGTTAGCCTATGGATGATGGATTGGCGAATGGCAAAACCAAATCCATAAATGCTGTTTCTCTCCTCAGCAGGCTTACCCTTCCAAAAGAAGGTATAATTGGATCCCCATTCAGTGAGTTGATCCTCGTTTGGGAGCCAGGACTCACTAATGGCTGCTATGTCGATGTTATACCTAGCCAGCTCTTTTGCCACAAGGGCAGTTCTTCTTTCAGGATGCTCATTTCTGCCAGTATCCAGAAGAGTCCTGACATTCCATGCAGTGACCATAAGAGATTGTATAGTTTGTTTTTTATTTGATCTGTGATTATGATTGTGTTTTCGACCGCGTAAGGATGACCTTACTGGGTGCGGTTGCCCAGTCAGTTTGGTTCTTTAGGCAGGCTATGTTTAGGGCACCTTTTCTAGCCCCCTCCCCATGTGGGGTGAACAGAGTGACTCTTCGAAAGGGCTGCTCAGTCGCTGAGACAGGACCAGATTGCACTTTTGCCTAGATCCCAATGCACAAACGACCATCTTATCTGTGCCGCTCATGTGCAGAGTTGTGACTAGAGACTTCCGGCAGTCAAGTCTGCCTGTACCCGTCGCTACTCGTCCGTCGCCGTAGAAATTTTGGGGGTACAAGGGTTTTGATGATGATGAGTGGTATGATGAGCTGGATGATGGCTGCGCGTGAGTTGATTTACGTGGTGAGGCAGGAGCGCACGCTGCAACCCCACATCTTGGTTCTCCTTTTCCTGATCCAGTGGTGCAAACAGTTGCAACGACTGGGGAGAGGGAAAGTTGCAATGGACTGCCGATAGCACAGTTTGTTGGGTTTTACAGTAGTTGCCTGTGCATCTTGCATTTCCTTTATCCGCTGGTGTAGTCGTTGGGTTCCCATGTTGTTCACCTCATCCCCCTATACGCTGCTGGGGTCTTACTGGAGCTCTGTAAACATGTCTGCCTGATGCGGGGCTACACCACAGATTTTTTGTTCCGGGTTTTTCTCCCGTACCCTTATACCTACCAAGGTTAATCCGCAGGGCAGTGGTTGGTAAGCGCCAAGACGTGTCCACGTGCCAAGGGACCTATGCGCCGTCCCTCGGGCCCACTGCTGCTCCGAGATCCCCTGCTGGTATAGCCTGGGCCCACGAGGCACCCAATTACTGTGTGTTACTACGAGGAGGCACAGCAGGAGTCTTGATGGTGAAGTGGCTGTGTACTGGCAGGGGAAGACTTCTGCAACTTGCTTCCCTGTTCACCACGAGTGCTAGCCAGCGGTGGTAGCTGAAAGCTAGAGGAAGCAAGCAGTGCTTGCATCTTAACACTAACAATGCTGCCACACTAGACGCATTACACCACCCGGTGGACACACACACACACACACACACACACACACACACACACACACACACACACACACACACACACACAGCTGTATAATAATAGCCATAGCAACAGATCAGTTCGATCCTGGGTGGAGTCGTCCAAGGTTGGTAACCTTCGCTACCGGACGCGTCTCGGTAGGCTAAAACTTCGTTAATAACTAAAGTACTTTTTAGTTTAGTTTTGTACTTTCTTATTTGTCACTTAGAAGAAAAAAATACTTGTAGTTTACAGCTGTAGCGTAGTATCTTTTAAATTATATTGTAACCTTTTGTTTTTGTTAATTAGTATGCAAGGAGTGTGACTGTTGTCGCAGAGCCGAGTTGGTGTGCAGGACGGGATACAGTCTTAGTGCAGGACGGGGTACAGTCTTAATGCAGGACGGGGTACAGTCTTACACAACACTGCATTAGCCTCGTGTCTTACATAAACATTGATAGTCAGAAGGTGTCTATATAACTTACTGTTCATCCATACATGATCAATTATCATCTCATTTCCTGGAACTTACATAAGGCGATGGAGAAGTGTATCGATGTACTATATGGCATTACAGTAAGTGTTTAGGGCGGGATGGAACACGGCAGCTCGTAGGCCAATACGATTTAAGAAATTATGGAATGATGTAATTGGTATCTAATCTGTTTATCAGCTGTCTTCTTATCATCTGATACTTCATGTTATATAATTTATCCTCACCCTCGCTTGCTCCGCGGGAAAAATGTGACCATGTGGGCCACGACACGTATACGCCTCCACAACAAAGGTGTTAAGCATGGTCGGTACACACGGTTTCGCTGCTGTGTAAACCGTGTGTACGACTATATCGAAGAACCATCAGTTTGTAGTTCGTATACAAATGCATTCCTTTTACAGCTGAATAATTATTGTATTAGTTAGATTTATGTTGCCACACACTGAACTATACCGAGTATTCTGAATGTCTTTCAATGTGAATATTTTTGCGCTTATAACATCATGAGCGTCTTTATACATATTGGTCTTATCAATATTTTTTTATGCGCATTAATAAGTGAAAAAAAATACAGTTTAACCTTAGAGAAACATTTCTTACTTTCTTGTGATGGTTATTCGGCTTAACGATGCCTATTAAATTTTGTTATAATAAGCTGTTTTCCGCTTGTGTCAGGAATTAATAAAAGATGCTGTATATAATTTCTACCGTAGGTCACTGATGTAGATGAAGCAAAAAGACTGAACCATTACCAAAATAGAGAAGATGGTAAATTTGATGTCCTTCGGTGCGGGGAGGTGACGCCCAAGGATGACATAACTGACACAACACACTGTGGTGATACAAAGAAACTTAAAAGAGACCCTGTACCGTAGGCTTCCGGTATTCTCTTTATTATAAGTCTCGTGAAGGCATAATAGTTCTTTGTATCTTGATGATGTTAGTCATTGTACTCACTGTTTCGGCTGTCGAAGTTGGCCTCATGTAACAGGTTGAATGGGGGAGGGGGACTTAACAGTTAATATATATTCGTCATACGTAAATATTTGTTCCTGACTTGTGTGTGGGAATAAATGAGAAGTCAGATAGGTAGTGTCAGGATTCCCAAACGCTCGTACAATGAAAATCTCATAGTAGAAGACGTAAGAATGCACTACATTGATTTAATCTAAGTTAGAACATAACAAACATCATCTCAAAATAACATCTAAAATTGCATTGAGACTCAAACAAGATAAGTTCACTTAAAACTACCTGTCATACCATTCCCACACCTGTCATGCCACTTATGATGTCATGATCCTTTCAGCGCATACTTTGACACTCACTTGGCGTACCCCTCCTCACTTGCCATGTTATTCCTTCCCTGTCATGCCATTCTTCACTTGACATGCCACTCCTTACCTGTCATGCCACTCCTCACCTATCATGCCACTCCTCACCTGTCATGCCGCTCCTCACCTGGTCTAAGGAGTGTGAAGTTGTTCTCGTTGAGGAAGGAAGGATATGAAGGCATATTGGCCTTGTGCTCCTGGGCCTTGTACATCACCGAGTCCTCCTCCATGGTGACACTCTTTACTTCTTGACACTATTAGCTGGCACTGGCACTACCTCACTAAATAAGGGGGAGTGAGCTAACGAAGAGCTTGTTAATATTATCTCATAATGAAAATAACTTCTTTAACAGAACTCCGGTAAGAGAAAACTCCGCTGTAAGTGAACGTTTGTTGTCCTCTCCGCCCCCTCCCTCCTCATGCAAGCTTACTAGGGGACATTCTTACTACCGTAGCCTGGTGATCATGCTATAGAGCCGCTGGAACGAACGAGGGTAAAAGAAGGGAGTCCCTGACACGTTAACACCTCGGTGGATGAAGCCCGACTGACAGTATCAACAGGCCCGGCTGATGGTGATTGTCCGATATGTCTACTGCATAACACTCCACCTGTCTCCCTCCCTCCCACTCACCCTAATTTGCCTGATCACTTGCTCCCCTCCACACATATGGATATGTATATCATTACACTGCTTTCTCGTTCTTCCCACAACCTCCCACCCTCCCACACTACCCCACACCCTACCACATTACCCCACACTACCCCACACCCTGCCACACTACCCTACACCCTCCCTCTACTACCCTACACCCTCCCTCTACTACCCCTACACCCTCCCTCTACTACCCTTACCCTCCCTCTACTACCTACACCCCTCCTCCTGCTACCTCCCTCCTACTACCCACCTACTTACCCACCCTACCATTACCCCACCTACCACATTACCCCCCTCTACCCTCCTCTGCTACCTACCTCCCTCTACACACCTCCCTCTACTGCCCCTACACCCTCCTCTACTACACCCTCCCTCTGCTACCCCTCTGCCCCTACACCCTCCTCCTCCTCTGCTGCCCTATCCTCCCTCTGCCCCTACACCCCTCCTCTGCTACCTGCCCCTCCCTCTACTACCTACACCTCCTCTGCTACCCTCCACCTCCCTCTCTGCTACCTACACCCCTCCCTCTACTACCCCTACACCCCTCCCTCTACTACCCCTACCTCCTCTACCTCCCTCCTCTACTACCCCTACACCTCCCCTCTACTACCTCCCTCTACCCCTACACCTCCCTCTACCCCTACCTCCCTCTACCCCTCCTCTACTACCCCTACACCCTCCCTCTACTACCCCTACACCCCTCCCTCTACACCCCTCCTCCCTCTACTACCCTACACCTCCCTCTACCCTCCCTCTACCCCCTCCTGCTACCCCCTCCCTCTACCCTACACCTCCCTCTACCCCTACACCCCTCCCTCTACTGCCTCCCTCTACTACCCTCCCTCTACTACCTCCCTCTGCTACTACACCCTCTCTACTGCCCTACACCCCTCCCTCTACTACCTACACCCTCCTCTACCTCCTACACCTCCTCTGCTACCTCCTCTACTACCCCTACACCTCCTCTACTACCCCACACCCCTCCTCTACTACACCTCCTCTACTACCCCACCCTCCCTCTCTACACCCCTCCCTCTACTACCCCCTCCCTCTACTACCTACACCCTCCTCTACTACCCCACCTCCCTCTACCCCCACCCCTCCCTCTACTACACACCCTCCCTCTACTAACCCCTACCTCCCTCTACTACCTAACCCTCCCTCTACTACCCCACCCCTCCCTCTACCCCTACACCCCTCCCTCTACCCTACACCTCCCTCTACCCCTACACCCCTCCTCCTCCTACTACCCTCCCTCCCTCTACTGCCTCCCTCTCCCTCCCTCTACTACCCCTCACACCCTCCTCTACTACCCTACCTCCTCTACCCCCCTCCCTCTACTACCCTACACCTCCCTCTGCCTCACCTCCCCTCTACTCTACCCCTCCCTCTACTACCTACACCCCTCCCTCTACTACCCCTACACCCTCCCTCTACTACCCTCCCTCTACTACCTCCCTCTACTACTACACCTCTCTACCTCCCTCTACCCCTCCTCTACACCCCTCCCTCCTACCCCTACACCCCTCCTCCTACTCCTCCTCTACTACCCCTACACCCCTCCCTCTACCCCCACCCCTCCCTCTCTCCTACACCCTCCCTCTGCTACACCCTCCCTCCTACTACCCCCCTCCCTCTGCTACCCCTACACCCCTCCCTCTACCTACCCTACACTCCTCTTACCCTCCTCCCTCTGCCCTCCTCCTCCTCCTCTACACCTCCCTCTGCTACCCTCCTCCCTCCCTCCTCCCTCCTCTACTACCCTACACCCCTCCTCCTCCCTCTACTACCCTACACCCTCCTCTACTACCCTATACCCTCCTCTACTACCCCTACACCCCTCCCTCTACTACCTACACCTCCTCTACCCTCCCTCTACCCCCTCCCTCTACCCCCACACCTCCCTCTACTACCCCTACCTCCCTCTACACCTCCCCTCCTACACCCCTCCTCCCCTCTACCCCCACACCTCCCTCTACTACCCTATACCCTCCCCTCTACTACCCCTACACCCCTCCCTCTCCCCTCCCCTCTACTGCCTCCTCTACTACCCCTCTACTAGCTTCTAG
>NW_024744839.1:688000-739257 GCF_018991925.1 Homarus americanus
TAGACCCACACTGGATCACTGCACCACACTGGTACTCTGCACTGCACTGCACTGATCACTGCACTGCACTGCACTGCACTGTAATCACTGGGATCACTGCACCACTGTAATTGCACTGCAATTGCACTGGTACCTGATCAGCCTGCACTGCACTCACTGCACTGCACTGCACTGCACTGCACCTCACCACACTGCACCAGCCAGGCCTCACCACTCACTGTAATCAGCCTGCACTGGATTGACTGCACTGCACCCACTGCACTGCACCACTGCACTGCACTGTACTGGATCACTGACTGCACTGCACTTCACTGCACTGCACTGCACTGGGACTGCACCACACTGCACTGGATCTGCACTGCACTGCACTGCACCGACTCTGCACTCCTGACTGGCACTGGGACTGCACTGCACTGTACCTGACTGCACTGCCTCAGCCACCTGACTGGACTGCACCAGCACTGCACTGCACCACACTGCACTGACTCTGGGATCTGGGATCACTGCACTGACTGCACTGTTCACTGCACTGCACCACTGGTACTGGTACTCAGCCTGGGACTGCACTCCACCAGGCTTGACTGACTGTGCCACTGTACTGACTGGGACTGACTGTACTGCACTGGACTGCCTGTACTTGACTGTTCAAATTGTACCCACTGCACTGGCACTCTGATCTGCACTGACTGACCACTGCACTGCACTGCACTGCACTGTCTGCACTGCACCTGTTCATGCCTCAACTGGACTGTTCACACTGCACTGGACTGACTGGATCAATTGCACCTCGATCTGCACCACCGGGACTGCACCTGCACTGCACTGGATCGATCTGACCTGTACTGTACTGGATCAGCCACTGACCACCACTGCACTGACTGACTCAATTGCTTGCACTGGACTTGATCTGACTTGTTCGAAATCACCTGAGCACCTACACTCATACCATCACTCCCCACCCCACCACCCCACACCCCCACACCACACCCCACCCCCACCCCACCACCCCCACACCCCACACACCACCCCACACCCCACCCCACCACTCCCCACACCCTCACCCCACCACCTCCACACCCTGCCCCCACCACTTCCCAAGCACCCCTCACCCCATCACCCCACACCCCACCCCAACCACTCCCCACACCCCCACCCACCACCCCACCCCCACCCCACCACTCCTACACCCTGCCCTACCACTCCCCACACACTCTCACCCCACCACTCCCCAAGATCCTCACTCCCACCACTTCTCACACCCTCATCCCACTCACCACTCTAAACCCCACTCACTCCCCACACTCACCCAACACTTACACCCCACCCCACACCACCCACACCTCACCCCCACCACCCCTGGCTGACCACCCCACCACTCCCTGCACCCCACCCCACCACCCCACACCCCCACACACACTCCCCACACCCTCACCCCACCACCCCTACACCTCCAAACCCCACCACTGCAACCTCACCCCACACCCCCACACACCCCCACACACACCACTCCTACACCCTCACCCCACCACCTCACACCCTAAACCCCACCACACCCCACATCCTCACCTCCCACCACTCACCTTACACCCCAACCCACCACTCCCTACACCCTCACCTCTACCACCCCACGCCTCACCCTACCACTCTCACACCCTAAACCCCACCACCTCCCCACATCCTCACCTCCCACTCTGACCCCACCCCACTCACCCCACACCCCACACACCATTCCCCATCCCCACCCCACCACCCCCACATCCCCACCCCACCACCTCTACACCATCACATACTCCCCTGACCCCTCACCTCCACCACTCCCCACATCCTCACCCCACCACTCTCTGCACCCCACCCCACCACTCCCCACACACCTCACCCCACCACTCCTCACACCCTCACCCTCACTCCTGCACTTCAACCCACCACTCCCACACCCCACTACTCCTGCAACCTAAACCCTACCACCCTTACAACCCTTCCTACCACTACCTACACCACACTCACTAATCCTTACACCACCCAACCACTCCCCACCACCTCACACCACTTCCCTACACCTCACCCTCACCACCCCACACCCTCACCCCACCACCCCACACCCTCACCCCACCACTCCACACCCCACCCCACCACCCCATTCCCCACACACACCCCTGCCCTCACCCCACCACTCCCCTGCCAACCCCACCCCACACCCCACACCCCCACCCCACCACTCCCCACACCCCACCCCACCACCCCACACCTCACCCCACCACTCCCTACACCCCCACCCCACCACTCCCCACACCCCACCCCACCACCCCTCCACCCTCACCCCACCCACTCCACACCCCTCATCCCCACCACCTACACCCCCACCCCACCAATTCCTTACACCTCACCCCTACCACCCCACACCTCACATTACCACTCCCTTTACACCTCACCCTACCACCCCACACCCCACCACTCCCTACAACCCCACCCCACCACCCCACATCCCCACCCCACCCCCCACACACCCCCATCCCCACCACCCACACCCCACCCACCACTCCCCACACCCTCACACCCCACCCACCCCCACACCCCTCATCCCACCACTCCTACACCCCCACCCCACCACCCCACACCCCATCCACCACTCCCCACACCCCCACCCCCCCACTCCCTACACCCCAAACCCACCATCTTGCTAACCTCACCCCACTCACACACCCCACCCACCACTCCTACACCCCTCACCCTACCACTCCCTACACCCTCATCCTACCACCCTACACTCTCACACCCAACACTCCTCTAACCCTCATCCCCACCACCCTCTACACCTCATCCCCACACCCCACACCCCTCACCCTACCACTCCCCTACACCCCATCCCACCACTCCCTACATCCCCACCCTACCACTCCCTTGCATCCCTCACCCCACCACTCCCCTACAACCACACCCTACCACTTCCTATCTACACCCCACCCTACCACTCCTCACATCTCACCCTACCACTCCTTACACCCTAAACCCTACCTACTCTCACACCCCACACTCCTTACACCTCACCCCACCACCCCACACCTCATCCAACCACCCGCACCCCACCCCACCACTCCCCTACACCCTAAACCCTACCACTATCTACACCCTAAACCCAACCACTTCTGCACTCCCACACCTCCACTCTTTATACCTCACCTCACCACCCCACAACCCCACCCCACCACCCCACACCCCCACCCCACCACCCCACACCCCTCACCCCACCACCCCACAACCCCTCACCCCACCACCCCCACACCCCCACCCCACCACCCCACACCCCTCACCCCACAACCCCACACCCCACCCCACCACCCCACACCCCTCACCCCACCACCCCACACCCCACCCCACCCCACACCCCACCCCACCACCCCACACCCCCACACCACACTCCCTATACCTCACCCCACCACTCCCCACACCCCCAAACCCACCACCCTGCCAACCTCACCCCACCACTCCCTACACCTCACCCCACCACCCTTACACTCTCACCCCACCAATCCTCTACACCCTCATCCTACCACCTCTTTACACCTCACCTCCCTACCACCCCACACCTCACCCCACACCCCTACACCCCTCATCCCACCACCCCACACCCCACCCACCACCCCACACCCTCATCCCACACCCCACACCCCACCCCACCACCCACACCCCCAAACCCCACACCCCAACCCCACCCCACCACCTTCCACACCCCTACTCCCACACCACTCCCCACACCCTCACCCCACCACTCCACACCCCATCCCACCACCCCACACCCCTCACCCTAACACTCCCCACACCCTCATCCGCCACCTACACCTCTACCCACACTCCTCACACCCCTCATCCCACTCACCTTACACCCCTCTCTCACCACTCCCCACACCCTCATCTACCACTCCTACACCCTCATCTACCACTCCTCTAAACCCCACCACCCCCAACCCCACCCACCACACCCACACCCCACCCCACCACCCCACACCCCCACCCACCACCCCACACCCCATCCCACCACCCCACACCCCCACCCCACACTCCCCACACCCCATCCCACCACCCCACCCCACCCCACCACTCCCCACACCCCACCCCACCACCCCCACACCCCTCATCCCACCACCCCCACATCCCCCACTCCCCACCACCCCACATCTCACACCCCACCACCCCTCCAACCCTCACCCCACCACCACATCTCTCCCCCCCTACCACCCCACATCCCTCACCCTACCACCCTGCACACCTCCCCACCACCCCACACCCTCACCTCACCACTCCACACCCTCACCCCACCACTCCCCACACCCCACCCCAACACTCCCCACACCCTCAAACCCCACCACTATCTACACACCCCTACCCCACCACTCCTCCACCCTCACCCCACACCTCACATCCCCACCCCACACTCCCCACATCCCCGCCCACCCACACCCCTCACCCCACCAACACCCCACACCCCCATCCCCACCACCTCACACCCCACCCAACACCCCACACCCCAAACCCCACCACCATCTACACCCTACCCCACCACCCCAGCACCCCACTCCTGCCACTCCCTACATCCTCCCCCCACACCCTTAACCTCACTCCTACCACTCCCTACACCTCATCCCTACACCACCTCACTCCACACCCTAAACCCCTACCACTCCCCACATCCCCACCCCACACTCCCCACATCTCGCCCCACCACCCCACACCCTCACCCCACCACTCCCCACACCCCCTCCCACACTCCACCCCCACTACTCTACACCCTCCCCCACCACCCCACCCTCTCTCTACTACACCACACCCCTCTACTATCTCAACCCTCCCCTCACTACCCCACACCCTCCCCTACTACTCTACACCCTCCCCTCACCACCCCACACCCCTCCCCTACTACCCCACACCCTCCCACACTACCCTGCACCTCCCCACTCACCCCACACCCTCCCCCCACACCTCTTACTCCCCCCACTACCCCACACCTCCCTCTACACCCTACACCCCTCCCCCCACTACTCTTATCTCACTAGCTCCTCCTCTACTTACCCCACACCCTCCCTCTACTACTCCCACACCCTCCTCTCATCCCACCCCCCCTACCCCACACCCTCTACTACCTACCCCCACCACCCCACACCTCCCCCATCATCTCACACCCTCCCCCACACCCCACACCCTCCCCCACTCAACTACACCTCCTCACTTACCCCACACCCTCCCCCACTCACCCCACACCCTCCCCCACTCTCCCCACACCCTCCCCCACTACCCCACACCCCTCCCCCACACCCCAGACCCTCCCTCACCACCCCACACCCTCCCCCACTACCCCACACCCTCCTCTACCACTTCCCACACCCTCCCTCTACTACTCCCACACCCCCCACTACCCCACACCCTCCCCACTACCCTGCACCCTCCCTCTACTACCCTATACCCTCCCCCACTCCCCACACCCTCCCTCTACTACTCTACACCCTCTACTACTCTAAACCCTCCTCTACTACCCCACACCCTCCTCTACTACTCCCACACCCTCCCCCACTACCCTGTACCCTCCCTCTACTACCCCACACCCTCCTCTACTACTCACACCCTCTCTACTACTCTACACCTCCCCCACTACTCCCCACACCCCTCCCCCTCCACTACTCCCCACACCCTCCTCCCCCCACTAACCCTCTACCACCCCACACCCCCCCACCACCCCACACCCTCCCCCACCACCCTGTACACCCTCCCCCACCACCCTACACCTCCCCCCACTACCCCACACCCTCCCCTCTCACCACCCTCACCTCCCCACTCACTCCCCACACCCTCACTTCCACCCTCCCTCTACTCACCCCACACCCCCTCCACTCCCCACACCCTCCCTCTACTCACCCCACACCCTCCCTCACCAACACCCCTGTACCCTCCCTCTACTACCCCACACCCTCCCTCTACTACCTCCTGTACCTCCCTCTACTACCATACCCCTCTACTACTCCTACACCCTCTCTAACACCCTACACCTCCCTCTACTACCCCTACACCCTCCCCTCTACTACCCTACACCCTCCCCACTACTCTACACCTCCCCCACTCACCCCTACACCTCCCTCTACATCTCCCTGCAACCTCCCTCTCACCCTACACCCTCCCCACCCCCTGTACCTCCCTCACTCACTTCTACACCCCTCTACTACTCTACACCCTCCTCTACTACACTCCCCACACCCTCCCTCTCACTACCTACACCCTCCTCTACCACCTCTACACCCCCCACTACTCTACACCCTCCCCCACTACCCCACACCCTCCCTCTACTTCACCCCACACCTCCCCACTACTCCTACACCCTCTCTACTACCCCACACCCTCCCTCTACTCCTAACCTCCCTCTACTACCCCACACCCCCTCCCTCTACTACCCCACACCCCTCCTCTACTAGTCTAAACCCTCCCCACACCCCTGTACCTCCCCCACTACTCCACACCTCTACCCCACACCCCCTCTCTCTACACTAGTCTAAACCTCCCTCTACTACCCTTGAACCTCCCTCTACTACCCCACACCCTCCCCCTCCTCACTCCAACACCCTCTCACTCCCCACACCTCCCCCACTACCCCACACCTCCCCACCACCCCACACCCTCCCCCACACTCCCACACCCTCCCTCTACTCACCCCACACCCTCCCTCTACACCCCAACCTCCCCCACTACCCAACACCTCCCTCTACTCCCTCTACACCTTCCTCTACTCACCCCACACCTCCCCCACTACCCCACACCTCCCCCACTACCCTCCACCCTCCCTCTACTACCCCTCTCTCCCCCCACCACTCCCACACCCTCCCTCTACTACCCTACACCCCTCCCCCACTACTCCCCACACCCTCCCTCTACTACCCTACACCTCTCCCTCTACTACCCTACACCCTCCCTCACTACTCCCTACACCCTCCTCTTACCACTCCACACCCTCCCTCTACTACACCCTACACCCTCCCCTCTACTACCCCAACACCCTCTACTACCCTACACCCTCCCTCTACTACCCTACACCCTCCCTCTACTACCCTACACCCTCCCCTCTACTCTACCCTCCCTCTACTACCCTATACCCTCCCTCTACTACCCTATACCCTCCCTCTACCACCTAATACCATCTCACACTTACATTACACCACACCTTCTCTCAACCACCGTACCGTACCATTGCCACATTTCTGCAACGTTCTTGATTGCATCTCTTTTATTTTCTTAAATTTCTAATTAATTTTCTCAAAGTAATTCCTGTATTTCTTTCAGTGTCTCTTATTTATTTGTTTATTTCCTCTTATTTACTTATATTCTCCGATTTACTTAGTTATATTCTGCTCTGTGGGTTAACCTGGGAGAGCCACATCCTTGTCTATTATTACACACTTGTAATTACTGTACTTACATTTCAGAGCTGCCACCATCCAGGCTTTATCTTTGGAATATAACCTCCTCAATAAACCTCTCAGTTAAGTTGGTAGCGTGAGATGCAGGGGAGGTTAAGCTGCGGTTACACTGGAGATTGTACCCAGAATTAATCCACCGGAGCGTTGATTTTTCAACGAACTCCTAAAGTTTTTTCTACAGTGACAACTTATTTGTTGTCCAAAGTGGGGCGATACTGAGCATCTGTGAATCCACGGTACAGTGGGTTGAAATTTGTTAGTCTAGCCAGGGGTGGCCAATCTTTTGTGTGATGTGATCTACTTTTTCCACAGTTACCCTGACGCGATCTACCAGCCTAATATTCACCCCCCCCCCTCCTTCCATTGCCATAAAATACGCAGATTCGGAGAGCTAAACAAATAATATTTTTCAATAATTGTTATGATATATCATTAACAGGACAAAATCATAAAATTACTTTACTAATAAGACGGTTAGCTCTGCATGTTGTCTGCCAGCTTTGTGTAATTAGGACTGTAGGTGGTGACTGCTAGCCTCAAGCAAGCATCCATGTGTTCATTGTTGATCGGTATTTGGATTTGATGTGTTTCATGTGTGAAAATGTTGATTCACAAAGGTAGGTTGATCCAAAAAATGCTGTTAGGTACGTGGCACATTTTCTGACATTGGGATATTTTTCTTCAGAGAAGGTTCCAGAAACTTCCTCCTGTTGCCATGGATTTGATCTGAGTATCATTTTTAAGCTTCAGAAGCTCATTTTCGACTTCAGATATGGCAATGTTAAATACTGATGCCATTCTAGATGCAATATCTTCAACATTTGTGATTTTACCAAATGGAAAACACATATATGTTGCAACAGGTTCTATTGTTGCTATATCTTGAAACCGTCTGTCAAAATATGAAGCAAGGTTTTGTACCTGTTCAATATATCGAGCACTGACAAACTGGTCACAGTCTTTTCCTTGGTTTTCTAGTTCAGACATCATATTTCTGAAGTTTCGTAGTTGATGTTGATGCAGCTGCGGAGACACTAGTTTTAGTTTCTGCTTGAAAGCAGCCACAGGACTAATCATGTCAACTATAGTTTTATCTTTCCCTTGCAGATCTAAGCTTAGTTTATTCAGCATAGCAGTCATGTCAACTAAAAAAGCTAAATCTAACAGCCACACTTCGTTGTGATCAAAAGGCCAATCTTTTGAGGCCAAAAAAGAAGTTAGGAACCTATCATCACTCCTGCACAGGACAATGAACCCACTGATTCGGCCAGCCATTGCAGGTGCCCCATCAGTATTTTTAGATACGAGCCTACTTACTGGCAACTGTGTACTATTAACAAAATCACTGAAAGTCTGAAATATGTCTTCATCCCGAGTTTTTCCTTTTGATGGTAGAATTTTCAGCAGTTTCTCTTTGGTACTCATGTCTTTAAACACCATTCTCATGAAAATACATAATTGTGATGTATCGACCACATCAGTAGACTCATCAAATTGTAATGAAAAGGACACACACTCACGTATGTCTTTATTCAGTTGTTCACCCAAATCCTCAGCCATTTACAAAACAGGATCTTCAGGGGCTCGGCAAGCTCGTTGCACAACTCTCTTAGCACTCTAGGATGCACCATGTCAGGGCCGGGACTCATATGGACCTTTAGCGTTGACAGTTTATTTCTAATACCCTCTTCTGTGAACCCAATGTGGGTCAGTGCTGTGTCGAACTGTCTGTCCCCAAATGCAGGAAGGTTAATCGCATCCTCTCTTGTGAACACCGAGGAAAAGAAGCTGTTCAATGCCTCCGCTTTATCCTGGTCAGAATCTGCATAAC
This sequence comes from Homarus americanus, assembly GCF_018991925.1. Classification (NCBI taxonomy): domain Eukaryota; kingdom Metazoa; phylum Arthropoda; class Malacostraca; order Decapoda; family Nephropidae; genus Homarus; species Homarus americanus. The sequence continues at coordinate 697,286 of NW_024744839.1, forward strand.
TACCATCTTCAAGCCTCAGGTCTGATACTCCTACTCGCGTTTTTAATTTTGACTTTGCATAGCGGTAAAACGCCTTTGGATTTTACTTGACCTCGCTTGCAACCAGCCTCTGGAACTCCTTTTCAGCCCTTCTACATTCTATCTTTGCTTGGTTTCTGGCTCTTGCATACATCCTACTGTCCTGCTCATCGTTTGACCGAACCCACGTCTTGAATTTCTGGGTTTTCTTCTTAACTTTGTTTACCGCCGCATGGTTCATGTGTAGGGAGCCCCTTGTATTCCTAGAGGCACTGGGTTTGGTCTCGGGTATATATTTATCGATCAAATGGGTAATTTTACTAGTTATGATATTCAGCGTGGTGTCTGCGTTCTTGTGCCTTAATGAGTCAGGCCAGTGGATAGATACCCTTCATCTCTTCCCTCATCCCGTTGTAATTTCCCTTGTAATATTTGCACCTTGGCCTGGCCTTATCTTGAACTAGGTAACCGTTAAATCTGAATGACAACACTATATGGTGACTGGTGCCAACTGGGGCAAGGTGTTCCAGTTTGGCCACCATACCCTCCTCGTTTGTTATGATGAGGTCTAATGGCTTGGGTGTTTGCTCCCCTCTGTAATGTGTCGGGTCTCTCACATGTTGGAACAGAAAATTATCTCTCAGAGTTTCTACAAAAAGAGTAGCAGGGTTATTCAAGTCATTTGGGGTGAACTCGTTTCTCCAGTTGATGTCGCCCATGATAAGGAGGTGACTAGGGTTGAGCATCGCCGCATTGTTCATTAAGACTCTAAGTTCCTTTGATTTAGTGGACCGCAGTTTGGGGATCTGTAGATACACCCGACAATAAGTAAGTCCCCCTCCCTTTAGTTTAATTTTACACCACTTGGACTCTTCAAAAACATACTCTCCCTGTACCCTTGCCTGGCTGGCTCTAAGGTCTTGCCTAGCATAGATAACCACACCTCTTTTACAAGTATCTGAGAATGGTTCGTAAATAAGTCACATCCAGCAATACTGAACTCACATTCCTCTGGGTCGATTCTCCTGTTCTTGTACAACAGTTCTATAACTCCTACAATATCTGGTTGGTATACCTTCACTAGTGTTTCAAACTCCTCTCTCTTATCAAGGAACGTGTCAGTATTAGTGTACATGACATTCAAGCCAGAATTTGTTCTCGGTGACGTCTCTGCTCTTAGTAGTAACCCCACCCCCCCATTCTCAGAAGCCGCAGCCAAGCAAGATGCCCAGTTGACTGGAAGACCTCATACGAGTCACCAGTGCCCAGGTCAAACAACCCACAATCCTTAAATGAGCTACAACCCATTGCAATCACCCCAAAATCCAGCTTAATCTGTGATATTGCAGGCGCCATAGATTCTCTGCAATTTGGCAATATGAAAACTTCCTCCACCACTCACTGTCTTGTCAGCTTTCTTGACTACATATACTGCCATCTGGAAAAACGAAAAACGTCTGTGGCTGTCGTCTTCATTGACTTCATCAAAGCATTTGACCTAGTCGATCACAATTTAATCAACAAAGCTATCGACCTCGGGTTTCAAAGTCTTATACCATGGCTTACAGACTTCCTTTGTGACCGACGCCAAGCCATACGCTTCCGAGGGGCTGTCTCCACTTATCAATGATGCCCTAAGAGAGACCCTGCTCGCTGGAAATATGTCGACGACTCCACCATTGGGATTAGTGTCAACAACTCGGCTCCTGACTACACCGCCCTCCAGGATTCATTGAAGTCTCCAAAATTGGGCCACCAATAACTACATCACCATCAACCATACCTAGACCACGGTTATGCACATCAACCTCTCCTCCGACGTTGTCCCACCCTTTCCATTACTTTAGGCCCCAACACACTCCAATCTGTAGACTCCACTAAGCTCCTCGGCATCATTACAGATAACAAACTAAATTGGAAAACACATGTCAGTGAAGTTGTAAAATCCTCCAGTTTCCGTCTCCACCTCCTCAAGTCCCTCGGAGATCCTGTTCCCGAGCTCCTCAGGGTTCACTCAACATTCATACTTCCCAAGCTCACCTATGCCTCCCCTACCCGGTCTTTCTCCCTAAATGCCATACAACGTAAACACCTAGAAAAAGTGCAAGAGGGCATGCAAGATTATTCTCTCCCCTTCCTACTCCACATATCAAGAAGCCCTCAACACACTGACCCTCTTGGCTTTCTCTGACCATCACCATGACCTCATTTCCAAATTTGATGAGAAGCTTCTGCGCCATCCTCGGCACCGGCTCCTACTACCACCCGAGATCCCTCGTCCACGAATTGCTGTTCGACACCACAACCATATCCAGCCCCCTATCAGCACGTACTGATCGCTATAAGAACAGGCCAGTCCCAACCATTGTAAAAATTATCAACAACTCATAATCAACCAGTGTATTCACTCCCAGTCATCTTACCTTTTTGCATTGTCACTATGTTGAAATGCCCTGTAATATGACCTTCTCCCCACCTAGTTATTATATATGATATTTGTATCACTTATATTACTTGTATATTATTTGTCAATCAAGAGACCCATTTCCCAATTATGCAACTGTATGTTTTCAGCCTTCCAGTTGCCATGCTCTTTCAATAAACCGTTAATTATTATTATCACACACACATCTTCAGCTTTCATGGGGTGAAGATGTCTATAATTGGCGCTGCCCGGCTAAGGCAACCATGGTCTTTTAGGCCATGGAGACAGCTGCCAGCCTGGTCTGTCAGGCCTTCCCCTTCCCCTCCTTCCCACCTGAATTTATCAACATCCTCCCTCCAACAATACAGTGCAAAGATTGACGCTCAACCCACAAGTGATATACAAATATGACAATTTCAATTCGAAAGAAAGATACAACCATTCGGAGTGACAATCAGTGCTCAGCGGTCAATGGTGACCTGACACACCCACCACCACCAACACTGGATGAGAAGCCAAGAAAGACTCCAAACTATATCAGGAGAGAAATGAGGACTCCATACTCCATCAAGGTGAGGAATTATGAATCCTTAACTATATCACATGAGGCACAAGAACCATCTCCATCACCGTGTGTGAGCTGAAGGACCTACCCTGACCACGTGGTGGGATGTACTGAACATCTGCAGGTGTAGTGAGGGAGCGGCTTAGCACCTAGGTATGACGTGATGGCCATCCAAACTGCGGGAAGGATTTTGTTGGCGCCTATATCAGGTCACAAGACTGTTTACAAGACCAACTCTCACAGTACCAGATCTATAGTAATGTATACTTTGACTATGTTTCTTATCCTTTTGTACTGAAAGCTCTTGTCAATCAAGTGACCCACTCCCCAGTTTCACCATATATAACTTATCATCTCTGTTTATTGTATATTTTTAGCCTTCTGGCTGCCATGTTATCTTAATAAACAGTTAATTATTATTGCAGACACAGACACACACAGATAACTAAAATAAACGAAGATGCAATGTTGCGACTGACAAGTGAAACTGTTACACAATGTCTGTCCTCTAACTTGTGTTAAAGTATATTATATAATGCTCACATTGTAAAGACAATTAATTCCTTCATGAAACAATGAAGATTAAATGTGGAACATGTAGTATTCTTGAAATTAGATGTGAGAATCTTGTGGCAGCCCTGGTTGTACAGTAGTTGCATTGCCAATTCATTAACATAATTTCTTCACTATTTAAACAAATATATGAACATTTTGAAAATTGTCATGATTTTAAATAAGATGAATAGTTTATTATAATAAAAATGCTACCTTTGAATTGCTTAATATTTATCCTGACAGTCATACAGCCAAATAGATCCACCAATCACAAACCCCATTACATACAGCCTTACTTCAAGTATTGCCAGGTAAAACTACGAGTACGAGAGGCAGGGTGAGGTCGATTGTATATTTATTGTACAGTGTATACACAATTATGTATGTACGGTCGAAGAAAAGTGTTACACCCCCTAGTGTTATGTTCCGTAACCTATAATGAAGAATTTGGGTATACTGACAGTGAAGGTGGAGACCTGAGTAAGAATGGGGAACTTTACCCAAATTCTTCATCATGGGTTTCAGAACATAAGGCGCTATAAGTGAAATGTGACTTTCTTTGACTGCACATTCATAAATAATAGATATACAGTACATGGTATATTTTAATTACGATGTAGATCCAATATATAATGGAAAATGATACTTGGTAAGAACATTACATTTGAATATTTATTATGAAATATAATTACAATGTACTGTAATAAATGTGCTAATCTTCATTGTATTTTCAACATTGTTTGCATTACAACTTACACACCAATATAGGCTAACCCACTCATACCCAGGATTATCAGTTACTATGTAATGTGTTGAAATAATTTAATTTTTGAGGATTATTATTTTTCAAATGACCAAACAGATCCTTCAAATAATGTTCGAAACTAAAATTATATAATAGAAAAATTACATTGAAAATAATGCATATTTTCCTTTGTAAATATTCCTGATAAAGCAAACCTACATTGCTGCCTGGAATTAACTATTCCTTGACTGTCAACAGGTGCTTGTGAACCATTTCCTCCTTGTTGATCAGGTGAGTAGTTTTGTTGACAAGAGCCATGAGGTGATGTAATGAATCTGACCAGCTGTTCAAGAGCTGGGAGTGTTCCGGCGTTGTTCCGAAGTTGACCACACCTTCTAATCTATCCATGCGGGCTATTACTGTTCCAGACACTACTAGTTGACACAAGAACTCTTCACTTTCCTGAAAAAAATAAAAATAAATAAAAATTATTCTACACTATCAAAAAAAGACAAAAAATATATGTGCCGTAGTGTGAAAAAAAAATACAATACAAAACCAAAGTAGGTAAAATAATGTGTAGTTAATAACAACCTTTATACTAAGCCTGAGAGGAAAACCTCAATGATTTGAGATAAATTCACCCCAAGAACTTCCTCTACAAGAGCCTACCCTGACCAATGGGTAGTAGTTTGAAGTAAGGACAATATCATATGTGCATCAATCGAGAGGTGAGTGCAAACCACTCACCAGGCGGTTAGTGAGGGTTGCTCTTAAACTATAAACCACCCAGCTTTAAAAAGGCACACAAGGTAAACAGAAAGCAGGACAAATCCCTTGGTGTGTCACAGGACTTAAACTGTCTACTCATAACTTAGGTCCTTAACTCTTTAGGTGCGTAATTAAATTTCGCGCCGGTTCCTGAAAAGTGTCAATTATCCTGCCAAAAATGAATTTCATATAATCACATTTTCTATATGTTTTTCCTAGAGAACTTTTAGTATATTTTCCAAATCTGGAACAAAAATTCACATATGTGTGCAAATTTTAGAGAACAAATGACATTTATACCCAAAAATGCAGGAAATTGGTATAAATCAATGTCTGGTATATGGCAAATAAATTTAATCAATTTGGTTACTAAACAGCAAATTTAGATATGTATTACATATTCAGATAATATCAAACAAAATAGTACAAAAATAAGCTATATTGCATTCAGGAAATACTCCTATACCTCAATACATAATATGTCCGCATGTCGTCTCATTTGGGGAAGTTTTTTCAAGGCCGTGGGATATCCCCGCTTGTCGCATTTAATTAATATAATATTTTGGGCGGGTTTACCCGCATGTCGCATCCAAAGGGTTAAAGATTAACCCACCAAGTGAAGGATCCAAAGACTCTTGACTGCCTCTCACCCATAGAATATGATTTCCAATTTCAATCTTTTACTTATGGCCTAAGTATCATTTGTTGAGAGACCTGTGAGATTTCAAATCAGCTGAGAAAGGGATGGAGGAGGCCAGTCAAGTCACAAATATTGAGTAAGCCACAAGGGGACATCAGCTCCCAAAACACCTAATAAACATGCCAGTGCCACAGTTATTAACTATTTAAGAGTGAGGTCCCTTAAAGTGGTCTGGAGTAATACAAGTTATAATAGCTCGAGTCTCATTAGAATTAATAAGGTAAGTAGAAAATATATTTATTTTGCCTCAAAACTGGTAAGAGAGACTTGGATCAAAATCCCTTCATTTACTGGATAGGCATCCAAGAACTTCTCAAAATGAATTATCGTTATTAAATATGACTAGGATAAAGTGTATGGCCAGTAATTATGAGTGCAGTTTTCTAAGCTGTCTGCCAGGACTAATATTAAGAAGCTCTTTCTATAAAAGTAAAGATTGAAGGAAGGCTATAAACTTTCATGATTATGGATAACAATATATAACTTTTCTCCTATTCATAAAAAGTTTTGAGAATCAAATCTAGTATTCAATAAGGTTCTGCTGATCTAAGTCATTTAACAACATGCCACCCAGGAGAAAAAAATTTATATCCAATGTTTTGAACATCCCTCTGTTGGTTGTCTGAAGGCAGACTCATCTAGCTATGAATGGATATTGCACTTCAAATTTAGCTACAGAAATCCAGGAAGTAAACCAGAGTTTTGTTCCCTAAAATAATTTTCTGTAAACTGTGTACAGTAATGTTCCAATTAAGCATTACAGGTAACTCGCATTTTACGCCCGTTTGATTTAAGCGTTTTTGGAATAACACGATTGTTCAATTAATACCAAAAGCTAATTTACACGCACCTATTTTTTAAATAGCGCACTCAAGACAGTTTAAATTTGCAGCGTGTATTTGCCTGGCAGTGGAGTCACGTGTGATGCCTGGTGAGGTGCTTGTAAGTTATTACCATAAAGTCGCAGTCATATCAACATCAACGATTTTAATAGTATTAAAAATAATAATTATTATAACTGTACAGTAACACAAAAGATGAAAAAATTGGAAATGAAAATACTGTAATAAACTTAGCATCAACCAACGACACATAAACATGTGGTGGTTAAAACATGGTCAAACTGGTCTCTCATATCAACCCAATTCCCATTTTCTAGCTAAAAATTACCCTAGATTAAAATACACAAGAATGAAATGCTATATGTTAAGGAATTCATACTGGATACTGACTATACTATAAGCACATTCAAAGCATTTATAAATGTACAAAGATAATACAGACTTCAGAAAATTAAGACTTAAACTTCAGTAATATGATATCCATAATAAATGTACAAAATTTAAAAATTTATATTTTAGGTACAGTACAGTTGTCCCTCAGACTATTATCTAAATTGGGCATCCAAAAGAGGTCAAGATTTAAGATAATTTGATTTGTGATGGATTAAAATAAACTTTGTATGGGATACGGTGCATTTATAGCCTAAAATATTTTATAACTTAAGATATATTGTTATGATATTAATAAGAAGACATAAAAGACTTACCTTCACAGAAAGATCAAGGAGTTCTGCCATCCTCTTCAGATGGATCCTGGTGTAGTACTTGGCCATCATCCTAATATTCTGAAATGTATGACAATTATATAAAATGAGGACAGGGAGGATTAAATCTTATTCATGTAAAAAAGTTAAGGTGAATGGGCTGTGAGGTCTCAGCATGTAAAACCTCCACAAATGCAAAGGTCAAAGCATCAATTTTTGTTTTGCAGGACTGCGAATGGGAGGAGATGAATCACCAGATTTCCCACTAATCTCCCTAAATGAATTCTGTATCAACAGAAACTTTACAGATGTGTGGTATACAACAAGAAGTAAACCACTTCAGGGTTTTGGCTCGGTGATCTCGAATGATCACTAGCTTTCGAAACAACCACTATTCCTGGAGTTCAAAGCCTTGCTACAACACTGGTTCACTGTGAGTGGAACTGTTTGAAACATTTAAATTAATGCAACTAGAGAGTATATTTGCTGCTGGAGAAAGTGAAGCCCTTGACAAGGGTAAGGCCATCAGGGGTGTTACAGTGAAGATATCCCACTTCACTATCTCCCTTCCTCAGCTATAAAATGAGATTTCATGTTTTAATCTTTAATTTTGGGGGTTGAGGGGTAGTGGCCTCTGATGTGTAGTGTATACCAGTATCTGTTGTCGAGTAAACCCCTGTATAGTAGAATCCCAGTTAACCGGCACCTGCAAGGATTGAGTGGTGCCGGATAAAGAGATTTCCTAGTCAAATGAACCTCACTCTTATGATCCCACAATAAATTCAACAATGCCCAGTGCTACAGGCTGACCTCACAGATTCATGTCTCAGTAAAATGAACTTCTTTACCACTTATTCCATTCTATAAACGATGTTCTTAGAGATAGAGAAGATATAATATAAAATTATAAATAAGAAAAATGAAGGGCATGGGTGTGTATGTGTGGGAACTGAATTTGTGTGGAGGTGGTGGACTATAACTACATCACCAACTCGCCAGCCCAGCCCCCCACGAATTTTATTACATGTAATGAAACGATAAAAGTTGTGAAAAAATCATTACAATACTCTAATGTGGTTAAGAAATAAAGAAAGTACTCGTATAATATAAAACTATAAGATAGGAAAAATGAAGAGTATGGTTCTGTATGAGTGTGGAGGTAGTGGGTTACTGGGCTATAACTAAGTGGCCGCGTTCCCTCTTCATATGACGTCACGGCACACACAGCCAGCACTGCAGTTGGGCCTGGATGAACTGTGTGATGTTGCCCATAGGATAGTTTGAGTGTGAAATTAATTTTTCTTGTACATAAAATATGTGCTACTGTATTTGATGATATGCCACTTATCAATTTTATTGTTTATTATGTCAATAAATATGGCAACTCATCCCTGTTGTGTGCAGTATTCAAATTTATGATTGTACTGTAGATAATTTGGGAGGAATTTTTATTTTTATAATTATTCTATTTTGGTGCCGGTTACCCAGACTCCGGATAACTGGGGTTTTACTGGATAAACTCATATGCTCTACTACACTGGTCATACACTAATATATACTTACGTGCTCTACTACACGGTTCTTGAGTTTTGTCCATCTGTCGTTGCCCTCTTCAGTACTGGGGAATACTGTAGTGGCAGTTGACCTCAGCTCTGCTTCATACACATCACACAGCCTTGACCATTTGATCAACTCAGCAGTTACAAACAACTGCAAGAGGTCTCTGAAAATTTTTAGAATTTCATATGAACTCCTTCAAATGAGTAAATTTTGCAAATTTTAAAAATCCCCAGTCTCAATTCAGTGCCTAACCCTTTAAAACCTTCCATAATCAAGGCCCTATCATATAAAGTGATCTAGAAATATTATTGACTATTTCAGGACCAACTTAACTTTCCAGCAATATTTACTAAATCACTAATTTTTTTTTACAGACCTGCAAGTTCCCTTCTGCTCCATTGTAAATTGGCCAGACCAAAGAGCAAGCATAAACAAACTCTCTTTTCATTTGCTTTCATCTATCTCTCTTATTGTTAAAATATACCCATATAACATTCATTGTCTTCCTCTCCTATAATTCACATACACAACTGCTTCCTGGTCATCCATCCCTCCACCTTCTTCATGATCTTCCTCTCTACCTCCCATCAACCATCTCTCAATTACACACTTTTCACCATCCTCAATATGCCAAGACTACCTTGGCAAAACCATCTCAGCACTGTCTGATACTTTGAATACTTCTACAGCATCTCTTAATTTCTGGATGCCTCATTTTTATCAAGTTTCTCAAGCATCTTAGCAAACTATACCTGACTCTGTAAACACTCTCACAGTACTGTTTTATACCCATGCTTCATATTCTCTATATTGTATTCCCTCAACATAATGTTCTCAAGCACAATATTTCCACTACAGTAATTCCAATTTGCTGCCTCATCTGGTAGTGAGCCAATACTCCACACTCTTTCAACCGTCCTGTACTACATTACTATCTTTACACGATGCAATACATTTCTATAATACTTATCAACTTGTTTCAGTTAATTTAAAACTCAATTCTTCACTTCCTACTTATATTGTGAAATATCTTCGAGTGTCTTGTCTTCCTTGATTCGATGAAGAAGGTCACTCTGTTCGTTGTCATAAGGGGCCAAAATTATAAAGAGGACCACATGCTTGAGTACTCTCTTCTTCTCTGTTTCACTCTCCTTCACACTTTTGGAGTCATAGATGGCTCGGTAGTGACGACATATACTCAGAAATGATCCATCGTGGCTGTCAAGATCAATCATCAAGCTGAAAAAAAAGAGTATGACACAATTACAGCATCTGAATACTGTATACAAGGATGTACATAATGGTGTTGTAAGATATCCTCCTCCTGCAATACTATAAGTACCACCCAACATAAATAAACCAAAATAATAAAACAATATACAGATCTATTCAAAGTCATCTTAGGTTTAAGTAATACAATGGCACTAAATTCATTTACAGTATATCAAATCATAATGGTATGTATTAGTGCATACATAAAAATTTTTTATGGACAGGTGGAAGGATGAGAAGATGGATGGAGGACAGAGCCTTCTGCACCTCCACTCTGCTGGTGACAGTGACAGTGGGACAGTACAGAAAAGAGAAAATATTGATCATATCATCCAAGAGTTTGTCAATTACATGTTTACCAGTTTCACATAATTAAAAAATTTCTCAGTTTTCACAATATTTGCCATGCCTATCATTAATTTCTAATTCTTATACAATGGCAGCTTTGCTCTCACTGTTGTAATATGTATTACCAGAGGTGAACCTAAGTTTCATGCCTGGAGGAGATGGGGGCTTAGGAGAAAATGTTTTTAAGATCTAATAAATGTAGGTGTCAAAGGCATGAACCATTAAATTAACATGAGTACAGAAATAAAATATGCTACTACAAATCATAAAGGGTAAAAAGACAACACAAATAATGAAATATGTATCATAAAGTTTCTTTAAATCATGACTTCAACATTACATTTTAAGAACTTGCAACATGGAAATATGGTAGCCAACATGGACCAAATTAAAAAGGTGACATGTTTTGTTTCATGTTTTCTGTAAATATGACCACCATATACAAAAAAACGAGCTGAAGCAAAGTTGAACCATTATGAACCAAGATTGCAGAGCAGATATGAAATTATTTATTACTTAATACCTTTGTGTAATACTGTAAAAACCCTGAGTGCCGGACTACCTGAGTAACGACACAAATCTTGGAAAAATTATTAAAAGATGTGAAAAAATTTCTTGCACTCATTATTGTTGTGGATCAGCTTATATTCACCAAAACACAATACACTGTAAATGTGCTTTAAGCAAAAATCTTATCAAAATGTGCTATAATATCATTACCTTTAACTTCATATAAATTTTTGGGTGGGGGGAGCAGAGGGGTAACAAAAAAGATATAAAATGCTGAACTTACTTATAGAATTTGAGCTTGAGGTCATCAACTTCTTCAGAATCAAAGAACTTTGTGCTGATCTTCTTTGAAATAATTTGAGTACGAACAAAGTCCTTCTTCAACAAACACAAACGCATCTGCTCCAGAATCATTTCAACCTGGTGAAAAAAATAAATATCCTCATTTAAAATCTCAAAATCAATTAAAGGTAATATTCATCTGCTAAAAAAATCAGGTACAGTAGAGTATATACTGTATAAACACAGGTTCTGATTCCTTTTAAATGGTAAGAAAATCCACATAAAATCCTTTAAACTACGTTATCTAATAATGAAATTTTACTGTGTTCAAACTCCCTCCATGCTTGCATTTTTGTTAAACAATCTAGTATGATTATTATCTGATTACCAAATAAAATATTATCACAGGGTTAAAACAGGGGCAGGTTCTAATTCAAGCCACACAGATTCAACTTTACCCAAAGATCAGCAACCTCACAATCACATTGTGTACTCGGTCTTCTCATTTAGTTTTCAAGATGATGCTAGAGAGGAATAAGAGAAAGCGAGGGGGGGGGGTGACTAGAGGCCTTCCCTCAGTAAAGATGCAAGTGATAATATTGTGATGATTAACCCAATTAAAGTGGCTGGTCTGAATTGTAGGTGTATCCATGGTGTGGCACTTTGGACACAACAAATTTCCCTTCCATTCACAGGGTTGGCATGATTTATATAAAATTATTTAAAATAGTGATTTAAATCAGCAATTTTTGACATGTTAAAGTGTCATAATTGAAAAAGTTTCATATTACATACAGTTTTAACTCCTCTACAACCTTCAAATTAATGACTAAAAAGAGCAGCTGTGGCTAGAAAATGAATAAGAAAGTATTTGAATTATGACAAATTTTGCAGTGAAGTGATTTAATTGTTTTCTGTCATATCAAATTATCTAAAGTACAGTACAGTATAGCTGCATTGGCCATTAATTTAATTTATCTCTGTAAACGTATGCTTCAAAACACACGAACAGATGAGTTCCGGCCAACACGTAAATATTTGTTTGTTCTTCATATCTTACCTAAATAATACTACTGCATAAGAACTTAAATTAAAACAGCTTTATTATTTGGTATGTTTTAGATTTTTGTGCATTTGTAACTTCATTAGGATAATTATGACATTTTTATATCTATGAGAGGATTTAAATCAGTGACTTGTCATACATCATTTATAACATGCTTTTTCCAACCCTCTTCATAAACGGCATGTTGTTTTTCTGTCATTTGATAACTTCATTATTTGACAATTTTATTTGTGGTATTAACTATTTTGGTGATATTCTCAGATGGATTTAAAGTGTTACATTTCATTAGATATGAATAACATGCTATCCTTGTTTCTACTAAAACCCTCTTCCATAAGCCCTGTTATTTCTATTACGGCATATTTTACAAGTATCAGCAGAACTCTGTAATTGCCATAAGTGGACCATTTTCCATATGTGGGGTGTCTGTACCAAATGGGTTAAAGGTTTAAAACACTGAAAATTGCCAGTCATTGAGTAGATAGATATTAAAAGTGTAGCTATGAGAAGGCAGAGTACAAACAATTCAATCTATTCTCTATAATCATCATCACCATCACTGGTTTATGGCCATTTATCACACTTAAGTTGGTTACCCATGAATACCAAATAGCAGCTACAGTATTTCAAGTCCCTGTTCAATTACTCCACTTAATAATAAATTTTGTAAAAAGAAATCAATCTGACCTTTTCTTTACGTTCCATTGAGCCAAAAGTTTCAACCTGTAGCTCCTGTAGGATAGTGGCAGCCTCAGTAATGTCTCCCTCAGCCTCCTTCATCACAGCCAACTTGTGGGTGAGCCGTGCACGCTCCACCTCCACATAAATCTTGCCCGCAGTAACTGTCCTGTTAACAATTTGCGAAATAATAAATATTTATTGTACGTCCATAAACTATACAGAGATTCGCCAATATATTGAGATAAACAAACATATTTATGCCAATAATTTGTCCAACATTTCCACAGAACTTAAAATTTCATTAAAGTTAGGGAGTTGAAGACAGTGAATGTGGTTAAAAGATTTGAATGACTAATCCAATGAAAATAGACACACTAAATTAAGGATAGTGATGAGAAGGGATGAAGAATAAGGGCAGTTTGAGAATATAATTCCAAATAAAGCAATGTAGATTTATGGTTGCAAGAAATTGGAAAAAGAAAAAAGAATGGAAGAATGAGAAGCTGTCTGGGCGATGACATACAGTACCTGTCAATGTCAACGTTTACTGTGCGTGACTGCAATAACCATCACAACTCTTACATAAAACCACAAAAGTCATATATGTTGTCAACTCATATATTTTCAATCTCTTATTTAAAAAAAAAAAACTGCAGAAAGGCTGAAACCAGAAAGAGGTTGGAGGCCATTGAAACATGATGTTTCAGGCAAATACTAAGAATAAGCTACAATGACAGGAAAGCAAATGAAGAAGTTTTAAGATTTACAAAAACTTCAAGAGAAATACTTGTACTATTGTACAGAAAAATAAAAATGAAATACTTTGGTCATATAATTAGGGCATGAGGGAATAATAGCAGAATATTAATGAGCAAAGTTGAGGGTAGGAGGGCCAGGGGAAGGCAGAGATTGGGATGGATGATTGAAAATAAAAATTGGGTTCCCATTGAGATACAGAGCCTCAGAAGATTGGAAACACAGCCTGAGAATGTTTAGAGTGGAGGACTGAAGTTGCCAACCTTCAGATATGAGGACGGTGCTCAGATTGATTTATATGATGCTAGGCAGATTTTGTCTGGCTGTCTTTCTATACATTTCTGACTTTTCTATGTACCTGGGCACCTTTCTGCCTGATGGCCTCATAAGGACTATATGAAATCAATCTCTCTCCTCAATGACTTACTCTGACAAAAGAGACTGCAAGAAACCATGTAATATGGAGAGCTGTCATCAGGTGACTGAGGCATAAAATTATGAACTGTTAAAGACAACAATGACCACAAAACTGGGGACGCGGTATAAGCCATTTTATGATATTAGGAGCAAAGATAGATAACAAACAGTAGAAATGACTAATGGAAAAACATTGCACCTAATATGAAAGAAGATTGGCGGTAGTAACACACAAGAGACCACGTTTATAAGAGTCTTGTTTACACAGTACAGTACATGAAACTGATGTAGCAACTATGAATTTGAGAAGATATTATGAAACTTTGGAAACTGTCCAAAGAGGAACACAGAACTCCAGTGTAAGAGCAGGAATTGTATCCCATAACATAAAATAAAGAATAATGAGATTCTTCCAACACAAGGTACAGTATAGCTGAACAAACCTTAATGTATCCATCAACTTGAGTTTAGCATCTTTGTCTGGTGCCTTGTCTACATAGTCACAGCATTTCTGAACCATCTTGGTGACAGCCATCTTGATCTGAGAACGCTTCTTAGTGAGTGTAACAACAGTTTCATTTAACAGATTCCATTCTCCGGCATCAAAACAAATCTCCACGACAGCCACGAGAACTCTGCTGGTAGAGTGAGCATCAGCCCCCTGAGGAGAGAAGATAATGAGTACGTAGGAATCAGCAATACCTAGCTGGCATCTATACGATTTGTATATTCTCATAACTCACATTGTAGCTACAAGGTATTTATTCTCGGCCATTACTGACAAACTACGTCAAAATTTCTATCTACTGTGCGTCAGTCTATTAACTTCTCTTCTCTGTCACCTTAGCATGGGATGGATAAAAAGCTACAGAAGTATCAAAGAATGGGAAAAATAATACAGAAGAGTGATGCAAGGTAAGTGTAAGCAATGCAAGTAGCATCTATTTTGATAAACAATATGTACCTCACATTCACAACTAACAAGGGCTAACCATGTACAGCACATCACCTATTTTTCAATACAGGCAGTCCCCGACTTACGACAGGGATACGTTCCTGGACCTTGATCATAAGTCAATTTGTTTGTAAGTCAGAACAGTGTTAATTCCATAATTTAGGTTAGGTTAAGACAGAACCCTGCCCATACAAAACAACAATAATATCCCATACATAACAAATAAAGTAAATATGCAGTACAGTGGTCCCTCGGTTAACGAGCACAAATCGTTCCAGAAGGTTGCTCGATAACCGAAAAATTCGTTAACCGAAACCATTGTTTCAATGGGTTTTTGGGTAATTGGTTCCAGCTCACCGAAAATTACATACAAACGAAAAATAAATGCAGTAAAGCACACTTACTTTGAGGTGTGCATGTAGAAGGCTCCTGGTTGATGATGATGGGAATTAGAATGGGGGTCGAGGAGAAGGGAGAACAGAAGGCATTGGGGTGGAAGAGAGGTCACCCCATGCGCCATTTCACCCATAAAATTTTAGTTCACTTGGTGTAATTCAAGATTATTTTCTTTAAATCAACACTGCACTGCATTATATATTGTCAATATGTAAAATAAATTTCAAAATAACCAATAATTTGACTGGAAACACAGAAAAAAAGCATTTATGTTGAAGAGAGTCTGAAGCAAGATGTTACCTCCACTGAAAAGACAGAGACTGACACCTATATGGTGTGCTGACAGGCTGTTTGGAGTGCTAAAAACTAGTTTCACTATACTTAAATTATGTTAAATAATTGTTAAAATGACTAAAAATTTTAATATAAGACTTTTAAAATTATTGAATAGTACAAACTTCTTGATATTTACTAAAATAGTATGGAATTTAAGCCCTAGAACCGATTACTGTATTGGCAGACAAATACGACAGCTAGTGTGCAAGCGAAAACATGTTGAGGGGCGCTCGTAAGGAATTCGTTAATCGAGGGAATGCTCGTTAACCGAAGTTAAGAATCTTATGGAAGGTAATTCGTTAACCGAAATTTCATTAACCGAGGCGCTCGTTAACCGAGGGATCACTGTACTGTACTGTAAATAAAGTGATGTTAAGCAAAATAGAACAACAAAAATAATGTACAAGTATTGGGAACCCATTTGTAAGTGTGGATGATCATAATTCAGGGACTGCCTGTAAATCTTTTGTACTTTCCCACCGAGTTATGATTATGGTGAGATAATGAAAGAAGAGACAACTGTTGGCCCCCCTTGATTACCACAACCAGGAACAACACAACTCAATAATGGTCAACAGAAAGTTTGACTGTCACATGGAAATGGTCAATGTACACTTTCTAAAAAATAACAAACTCCAATCATAACAGTAGCTAAGTAATGATTAAAGCAATGTCTTGTGTTTTCAAATGAGCAGGTGAAATTTCTGTGAAATGGGAAAATTTCTTCTCGTCACTACCCCAACTAATAAGTTGATAAAAATTTTTATTTCCACCCCTACTTAATGTTGCCACTTAAATGACCCATTTACAAACTGACAAACCTACAGATTTCTGGGCAATCCCTGAAACATTCTGTTCCACTGGTAGTCAAGTTGCTTCATTGCTTCATGTCAAAAGAACATTTGTTAATGAAAGTAGTTTCAATGTCCATTACAGTATAACTTTTGTTTTTACTAAAGAATATGGATAGGAATCTGTATTAATTATTACTCACAGTTCTTGTCTGTTTCTCCAGCACCATGAGGCTGTCCACTGCCTCTTGTACTCGACCGTCCTTAGCCATCTGTTGAGCCGCTGGTATCTTTTCATCACACGTGGTTGAATAATCAACCTCCATTTTAACAAGTCTTCCACCTTCAGATATTACATTACCCAATGTGCTGTCCTCAGTGCCTCCTGCCTCCACAGGCTTCTTTTCGGTTGGTTTCTTTTCTGACGACATGGTGGCTGCTGCATCAAGAGAGAACGTTTAGGGTCAGCACAACAAACAGGACTTACAGTACAGTAACAGTAACACAAAATATCATTTTGGGAAATCAAAGTCACATTAAATAATAGAAACATTGTTTATGTAGCTTTGATTTCCCAACTACACATTAATTTTGCTGCGATTCTTTCCACTGAACAATTCACATCGATCTTTCATGATAAATAATTGTAAATAAAGCACTTGTTACAAAACAAGAGCTTATTACAACAAAATGGATTAAGAAGAAATGAGGAAATAATCCTGAAATCTTATTTGGTAATTAGGTATGGATCAGGTAACCAATGTACCCGGTATGATACAGCATCAACAGACTGACAACAAAGAGTTCTTCTCAAAACCCAACTTGTGTGACCAAGACATTACAGAATAAATTCAGAAACAGTATCACTTCCAACTCAACCTTAGCCACTACAAGGGGAGGAGTTGGTCATTACAAACTTTATTTTGTATCTTATTGGTACAGTATACAGTACTGTATCAGTATTTATACAGTGCAGTAAAGACCACGAGTACCCAACTAAGTAAGCCACAGTGATGTCGTTACTTAGACAGAATCTGTTATTCAGATGTTCATATCAGCAGGGAGGCACAACTGTTCAAAACAACTCAATCACAGACTGGCTTATTTAAGATTATAATAAATTAGTTCAAGTAAAATAATCATACAGTACTTATGATATACTTTCAGGAAATTCAGATGTACAGTACTTATATAAAGTGTTAATAGATGTAGGTAAGGTTCGAGATTCTAGAAGCTTTCAGAGCTGCAAAGACTTTTGATGGTTGCGTTCCTGGAAACCCTAACATAAATGAGGAGCCTTTAATATGAGTTTCAATGGGATACATTCCTGGGATGTCCATCACAGACATGTATCACAGAAGAAGCTATCCTTTATTTATTAAATAAATAAAAAAATTTAACCAACACTCACAACATTAATACGTAATAACAAACCTCCTGCTGCCGCTTAACAATGTCTAACTTCATTTCCAGAGAGACAGTCTTCCTCAACTCGAAGCCTTGGCTTTCCTAGAGGCAGGAGACTCAGCAGGATGCTTGCTAGCCACTTTCGAAGTTATTAATCACTTCACAGTTATCAAAACAGAAAAAATTCAGAATGATAGTGTTTGCCTCTCACCAAAAATATCACAGCGATCACCGGTTATGCAAAGACAAATAATTATAACAATGGAAACAACAATGCACAGAACCTGACCTAACCAACCAAACCTACATAACTTTACCAAACTTCCTAACCGGGGGGCCTCCACTCATCGGACCCCCCCCCCCCACCGACATATTAAACGGAAATAACTTACTTTGATATCAGGTATACATATGAAAACAACTTTCTTGAAGTGGCATTGTGTAATTTTACATTTATCGGTTACTGCACAGATACATCTATTTCTTCTTTGCGGTGTTCTCTGCCACATTTTGAACACTTGCACCCCCGGCCAACTAGTCCATGTTGAAAGATGAACTCTGAGACGGTCTTCATCTTCCACAGGTACAGATAACTTGCGATACAATAAAGAAAAACCAGCACAGGCGTCATAACTACATAGTAAAATTCAAGATTGCTTCCTTGTATAGGAACATAAAAGTTCACTTTGAAACCAGTTATATTCCAAAGAATATGGAAAATTATCCAAACCTATAATATGGAATTTGAATCCAACTATATTAGCTATATGTGTCTCATCATTCATACATACAATATCGTGAAAAAAAAAATAAAGGGATTTGCACAGAGAATACAGAAACGAATCAGGAAAGTGAAGCTTATAACATGAAATAAAAAGGATGCTTATATGGTATGTGGTCTACCGAGCTGGAGTTGGTCTTCTGGGATATTTACACTGTAGCGTCCACTAACTTAACGTAGTGGACATTTTGCCGTGACCGGCCAAGTTCCTACTTATGCTATTTTACCGTGAGCGCGCTCTGTTTAATAGGAAGTTAGGTACATTTCTTTGGTTGGTTATGTTAGGTTCTATTAAGTTCTAGTAAATGTCTCCTCTTTTACAATGATAAATTTCCAACAGAAGTATTGTTACCTGGTATGTATGTTTACAGCTACACAAAGATCAACTCGCTGTGAAATAAATGCCAAATGCTGCCAGTCAAGGTCAAATATATTTCTTGCATTTTTCGCCAGTAATGGTAAAAGAGCATTAATAGGAACTTAGCTGGATCATGGCAAAATGAGCAAAACTAAAATAATACCTGAAATGACTGCCATATGATAATTTTTATGGTTTTACCCAGAAATTTCACTCATCTTTCATGTACTGTCCACTACAGATGGCCGTAAATAGTGAGAAAAAAAAAAGAAACTTAAAAATTAAAGAAAAATGTTGTATCGTTTTTATTAGTTGTCATCATCCCAACAACTGAAGAAAACATGAATTTTTTTATAGACCGTCTCCTCTATTTTTGCCAAACCCTATTTTCTATAGCAATTTCCATTCATGGCAACTTCGAAATATTTACCATTAAATAAACCGGTACTTGTTAAATTGTCTAAGTAAGCTGCCGAGAACTCCACAACACACTCGGTAAAGGCTCAACAAACATACATCCATCTCACTTGCCTTTGTTTAAACCTACACACTCTTTACCATCGGTTTATCACAAATAAACCATTAATGTAAAAGTAGAATAACTATTAACCTGTATGAGTAATTTAGAGAAAAGATAAGAGCAGTGTTACCTTAAGGACCGTCAGTGACACAACTCATGTAAACAAATGTTGCCGAGCCGCTCTACCCACACACACCCTCGACTTCTCACTCATTTCTCACTTCTTATACATCTCTTCTATAATATAGTTAATGAAATAAATTAATTTTTACTAATTTTGAATTGTGTTACTCTTATTAAAATATATTCCTTATAAAACTAAATATGAAATAAAGGAAGTCGATGGAACATTACAGATGTGGTGTTATAGATTATTTTTTTAAGAATTTTAGTTTGGTAGAAATATTTAGAAAAATAGAGTAATAAAAATATTATTAATATGTCTGTATAGTTATAATATATCAATTATCACTCAAGTTATAGAGTATATGAAAACGTAATCTCACTAATACAGAATACGGATCTAACAAATAAATAAACTGGTTCCTTCATGTCTATCTCTTGGCAACAGGTACACACAACCAATTATTCTGTCGCTATATAGAAAGGAAAATAGCTCTCTCCAGTGGGTGAACGTGTTCACTCCAGAGCCGTAACAACATAGCGCCCATATATCACCTTGTTGACCGAACTCTATCTACAGCTCTGGAGTGAACCAGAGCCTAAGATAGAGTTCGGTCAACTCGGTGACATGCGGGCGCTATGTTGTTACTCTATCTTAAGCTCTGCAGCTGGACTTACCTAATTTCTACCTAGCTACCTGACTACCTGCCCACTTACCTACCTATTTACCTACCTAACTACCTACCTACCTGCCTCTGCTTATCTTTCTATCAACTTACTTATCTTTCATACCTTTAGTTTAGTTTCCAATAAAAAATTAAAAAAGTATAACAGAAAACGTAAATAAACCTAGTTTTCTGTAATTAAAAGGGTGAACTACATTTTTATATTTATCCTCGCTACTTGTCGGGTCGTTAGCCGTTTGGTCGGTCGTCGGTCGGTCACATCTCTGTTACGGCCTGCTGATATTTTTTTTTCACGGGGAATATATCACCCTGGCACAGGTAATCGACCCGCAACGGGGCCTAGGGGGCGATAAAATAAGAGTAAAAAGAAATACAAAATATAAAGAAAGAGATTATATTAATCTACATCACAAAGATGCCGGAAAACCAGATTTTTGAAGTGAGACAGATTGTATGAGTATGGAAACACAGGAGGCAGAGCATTCCACAGTTTTGCTGTGTGAGGAAAGAAGGATGTACTATAACGGGTTATTCCAGCGTGACCGACATCCTGATTCCAGGATGTATCTGTACCTGCGCCAGTGTTGGTCAAGTCTGGTCTTGAATGAGCTCACACTAGGTGCCACCACAACAATCTCTGGAAGAATGTTCCAAGAGTTTACAATTCTCACTCCAAAAACGTTTGCTCTGATAATTTTCTGAACTTGTGGCTTCTTCATCTTTAAGCTGTGACCCCTCGTGGGGCGGGTATCCAGCAGCACATGGTATGAACACTCGACTGAGTAATGACCTCGGGAGTGTTAAATATAGACTTCTATTATGCCACCCCTTGTCGGCCTATAGTATACAGTAGTAATATGGGTGAGAGGAGTGAGAGAGAGAGAGAGAGAGAGAGAGAGAGAGAATGTTATGAAGAGAAACTTGGCTCCCTCATCAACGCCAAGTAGTGGAAGTTGTCGTAATAACATACTAACATTAGCATCTATATCAGGTTCGGGGAGTCACTTTACTGGCCTCTTATACGGCCATTATATATATACTTTAGTCTCTTTTGTATCGTATAGTGATTAATTATGCGATGAATTGTTTGGTTAGGTTAGGTGGTTATTTTCTTTAGGTTAATTTAGGTTTGATTAGGTATTATGACATGGTGTAGTGACTTATTGTGCTCACATTCCGAAGTATTTGACAATTTCTAATGTCATCGATTTTTCAAGGATACTTTTGAAAATCGTCTACGAGTACTTTTCCTGAGTGATTGACGAACTAACTAATTGAGGATTGACACTCGCTGACGTAATTTCTGACTTATTCTTGGTTACCCTTATTCAACTTGGCATGTTCTTTTCGCTATGTTTATTCCAAATATAATTAAATATATTCGTTGTTAGTGAGCTCCCTTTGTGAGACCAGTTAGCTCGCTTGGCTCACTCCTTGGCTTACTGCTCACCACTCCTCCTTCACCGCCGTGTCTTGGCTCACTGTCAGTTCCTGCACCGTCAAGAGGATGATCACAACAGCCATAAACTCAAGCTCATAAAACAACCATTTACCAAGCGTCAGACGTCGCCTCCTCTTCAGAAAGCGGACGAATTCTCCTCCAGAGGGAAGAAAGGATGGAGGGCAGTTGAGGGGAAGTTATGCAGCCTTGAAATCGACGCGTCTGCTGCCTTCCTCGAGCTGCAGCAACGACACCCATGAACGACAGGAAGCGTCGTAAAAGAAAGTGTGTTGCTTTCACCAGAGAGAGGGAGAGGCGGTACTGTGCTGTTGTGTTACTTTATGGGGACAACGATGACAAGAGTTTAACGGCACGGCGTGTAGTGTGCCGTAAAAAAAGAATAAATTAGCAGAAGGCAGGATCTACAGTATATAGTAGTGGTGGAGGTGGACAAGTTCATGAGTGACAGTGATGGCTGGAGTTGGGTAGACGTGAAACAGTAATCTATATTCTAAAATAATAACATTAATGATATTACAAAGGCTATCTCAAAAGTATCTGAAAGAATGAAAAACTTGGGAAGCTTTTCTCAACTACCCTCGAGCCTCATAATAGAAGTGATTACACAAACTGCATTAAATGGCTGGCGGGTGGAAACCTTTGAAATTATGTGAGAGTTAATGAAGTGAAGTTCGTTTCATGGTTAATTTAGGTAACGATGTAACCAACCCAACCACGTAAAGTGAAAAAACAAATCTGAACAAAAACAGATAGGTAGATAAATATGTATATAAACAGTACAGGTATACAGACAGTACATAGACAGTGCCGATATATAAAGAGTGTACATAGACAATGCAAGTATACAGTGTACATACACAGAGCAGTATATAGTGTACATAAACAGTGCAGGTATACAAACAGTGTACATAGACAGTACAGGTATACAAACAGTGTACAGAGATAGTACAGGTATACAAACAGTGTACAGAGATAGTACAGGTATACAAACAGTGTACAGAGATAGTACAGGTATACAAACAGTGTACAGAGATAGTACAGGTATACAAACAGTGTACAGAGATAGTACAGGTATACAAACAGTGTACAGAGATAGTACAGGTATACAAACGGTGTACATAGACAGTGCAGTATACAAACAGTGTACATAGACAGTGCACGTATACAAACAGTGTACATAGACAGTGCAGGTATACAAACGGTGTACATAGACAGTGCAGGTATACAAACAGTGTACATAGACAGTGCAGGTATACAAACAGTGTACAGAGACAGTGCAGGTATACAAACAGTGTACATAGACAGTGCAGGTATACAAACAGTGTGCAGAGACAGTACAGGTATACAAACAGTGTACATAGACAGTGCAGGTATATAAACAGTGTACAGAGACAGTGCAGGTATACAAACAGTGTACATAGACAGTGCAGGTATACAAACAGTGTGCAGAGACAGTACAGGTATACAAACAGTGTACAGAGATAGTGCAGGTATACAAACAGTGTACAGAGACAGTACAGGTATACAAACAGTGTACAGAGACAGTGCAGGTATACAAACAGTGTACATAGACAGTGCAGGTATACAAACAGTGTACATAGACAGTACAGGTATACAAACAGTGTACAGAGACAGTACAGGTATACAAACAGTGTACAGAGACAGTGCAGGTATACAAACAGTGTACATAGACAGTGCAGGTATACAAACAGTGTACAGAGACAGTGCAGGTATACAAACAGTGTACATAGACAGTGCAGGTATACAAACAGTGTACATAGACAGTACAGGTATACAAACGGTGTACATAGACAGTGCAGGTATACAAACAGTGTACATAACAGTGCAGGTATACAAACAGTGTACATAGACAGTACAGGTATACAAACAGTGTACATAGACAGTCAGGTATACAAACAGTGTACATAGACAGTGCAGGTATACAAACAGTGTACATAGACAGTCAGGTATACAAACAGTGTACATAGACAGTGCAGGTATACAAACAGTGTGTACAGAGATAGTACAGGTATACAAACAGTGTACATAGACAGTACAGGTATACAAACAGTGTACATAGATAGTACAGGTATACAAACAGTGTACAGAGATAGTACAGGTATACAAACAGTGTACAGAGACAGTGCAGGTATACAAACGGTGTACATAGACAGTTCAGGTATACAAACAGTGTACATAGACAGTTCAGGTATACAAACAGTGTACAGAGACAGTTCAGGTATACAAACAGTGTACATAGACAGTGCAGGTATACAAACGGTGTACAGAGATAGTACAGGTATACAAACAGTGTACATAGACAGTACAGGTATACAAACGGTGTACAGAGATAGTACAGGTATACAAACAGTGTACAGAGACAGTTCAGGTATACAAACAGTGTACATAGACAGTGCAGGTATACAAACGGTGTACAGAGATAGTACAGGTATACAAACAGTGTACATAGACAGTTCAGGTATACAAACAGTGTACATAGACAGTACAGGTATACAAACGGTGTACAGAGATAGTATAGGTATACAAACAGTGTACATAGACAGTTCAGGTATACAAACAGTGTACATAGACAGTGCAGGTATACAAACGGTGTACAGAGATAGTACAGGTATACAAACAGTGTACATAGACAGTGCAGGTATACAAACGGTGTACATAGACAGTACAGGTATACAAACATTGTACAGAGATAGTACAGGTATACAAACAGTGTACATAGACAGAACAGGTATACAAACAGTGTACAGAGACAGTGCAGGTATACAAACGGTGTACAGAGATAGTACAGGTATACAAACAGTGTACATAGACAGTACAGGTATACAAACAGTGTACAGAGACAGTGCAGGTATACAAACGGTGTACAGAGATAGTACAGGTATACAAACAGTGTACAGAGATAGTGCAGGTATAAACAGTGTACATAGACAGTGCAGGTATACAAACAATGTACATAGACAGTGTAGGTATACAAACAATGTACATAGACAGTGCAGGGATACAAACAATGTACATGGACAGTGCAGGTATACAAACAATGTACATACACAGTGCAGGTATACAAACAATGTACATAGACAGTGTAGGTATACAAACAATGTACATAGACAGTGTAGGTATACAAACAATGTACATAGACAGTGCAGGTATACAAACAATGTACATAGACAGTACAGGTATACAAACAATGTACATAGACAGTGCAGGTATACAAATAATGTACATAGACAGTGTAGGTATACAAACAATGTACATAGACAGTGCAGGTATACAAACAATGTACATAGACAGTGTAGGTATACAAACAATGTACACATAGACAGTACAGGTATACAAACAATGTACATAGACAGTGCAGGTATACAAACAATGTACATAGACAGTGCAGGTATACAAACAATGTACATAGACAGTGCAGGTATACCAACACTGTACATAGACAGTGCAGGTATACAAACAACGTACATGGACAGTGCAGGTATACAAACAACGTACATGGACAGTGCAGGTATACAAACAATGTACATGGACAGTGCAGGTATACAAACACTGTACATGGACAGTGCAGGTATACAAACAACGTACATGGACAGTGCAGGTATACAAACAACGTACATGGACAGTGCAGGTATACAAACAATGTACATAGACAGTGCAGGTATACAAAACAATGCACATAGATTGTGCACAGGTATACAAAACAATGTACATAGACAGTAGGAAGTATACAAACAATGTACATAGACAGTACAGGTATACAAACAATGTACATAGACAGTGCAGGTATACAAACATTGTACATAGACAGTGCAGGTATACAAACAATGTACATAGACAGTGCAGGTATACAAACAATGTACATAGACAGTACAGGTATACAAACAATGTACATAGACAGTACAGGTATACAAACAATATACATAGACAGTACAGGTATACAAACAATGTACATAGACAGTACAGGTATACAAACAATATACATAGACAGTACAGATATACAAACAATATACATAGACAGTACAGGTATACAAACAATGTACATAGACAGTACAGGTATACAAACAATGTACATAGACAGTACAGGTATACAAACAATGTACATAGACAGTACAGGTATACAAACAATGTACATAGACAGTACAGGTATACAAACAATATACAGAGACAGTACAGGTATACAAACAATGTACATAGACAGTACAGGTATACAAACAATGTACATAGACAGTGCAGGTATACAAACAATGTACATAGACAGTACAGGTATACAAACAATGTACATAGACAGTACAAGTATACAAACAATATACATAGACAGTACAGGTATACAAATAATGTACATAGACAGTGCAGGTATACAAACAATGTACATAGACAGTACAGGTATACAAACAATGTACATAGACAGTACAGGTATACAAACAATGTACATAGACAGTACAGGTATACAAACAATGTACATAGACAGTACATGTATACAAACAATGTACATAGACAGTACAGGTATACAAACAATATACATAGACAGTACAGGTATACAAACAATGTACATAGACAGTACAGGTATACAAACAATGCACATAGACAGTGTAGGTATACAAACAATGTACATAGACAGTGTAGGTATACAAAACAATGTACATGTAGACAGTAGTACAGGTATACAAACAATGCATACAGGATTATGCAGGTATACAAACAATGTACATAGACAGCAGGTATACAAACAATGTACATAGACAGTATAGGTATACAAACAATGTACATAGACAGTGTAGGTATACAAAACAATGTACATATAGACACAGTGCAGGTATACAAACAATGTACATAGACAGTACAGGTATACAAACAATGTACATAGACAGTACAGGTATACAAACAATGTACATAGACAGTGTAGGTATACAAACAATGTACATAGACAGAGTAGGTATACAAACAATGTACATAGACAGTACAGGTATACAAACAATGTACATAGACAGTGCAGGTATACAAACAATGTACATAGACAGTACAGGTATACAAACAATGTACATAGACAGTGTAGGCATACAAACAATGTACATAGACAGTGCAGGTATACAAACAATGTACATAGACAGTGTAGGTATACAAATAATGTACATAGACAGTACAGGTATACAAACAATGTACATAGACAGTGCAGGTATACAAACAATGTACATAGACAGTGCAGGTATACAATGTACATAGACAGTGCAGGTATACAAACAATGTACATAGACAGTACAGGTATACAAACAGCGTACATAGACAGTACAGGTATACAAACGGTGTACAGAGATAGTGCAGGTATACAAACAGTGTACATAGACAGTGCAGGTATACAAACGGTGTACATAGACAGTACAAGGTATACAAACGGTGTACATAGACAGTGCAGGTATACAAACGGTGTACATAGACAGTACAGGTATACAAACAGTGTACATAGACAGTGCAGGTATACAAACCAGTGTACATAGACAGTACAGAGTATACAAACAGTGTACATAGACAGTGCAGGTATACAAACAGCGTACATAGACAATTACAGGTATACAAACGGTGTACAGAATAGTGCAGGTATACAAACGGTGTACATAGACAGTACAGGTATACAAACAGTGTACAGAGATAGTGCAGGTAACAAACAGTGTACATAGACAGTGCAGGTATACAAACAGTGTACAGAGATAGTCAGGTATACAAACGGTGTACATAGACAGTACAGGTATACAAACAGTGTACAGAGATAGTGCAGGTATACAAACAGTGTACATAGACAGTACAGGTATACAAACAGTGTACATAGACAGTACAGGTATACAAACGGTGTACATAGACAGTACAGGTATACAAACAGTGTACAGAGATAGTGCAGGTATACAAACAGTGTACATAGACAGTGCAGGTATACAAACAGTGTACAGAGACAGTACAGGTATACAAACAGTGTACATAGACAGTGCAGGTATACAAACAGTGTACATAGACAGTACAGGTATACAAACAGTGTACATAGACAGTACAGGTATACAAACAATGGTAAACAGTATGTAGAGTGAACCAGGAATAACCCTAACTAAAGCATATAACACAATCGGGTCTGACCAAATGGATTTCAGACGCCACCTGGATCTAGTAGACTCACCAAGTTCACCAAAATATCGTTAAAACATTATATAGCGTCTCTTATTCCTCGCTAGAAGAATACATTCAATTATTATATATATATATATATATATTTTTTTTTTATCGATAATACTCGCATTTCTTCTTTAATAATATATCAACTCTTTTTGTCTCTACAACTTTCCTCTTTTATTTATTATAGGTGTTTCTTTTTTCATTGTTCCCTACTTTTCTCTTTCTCTTTTTTCTTTCACTCTCTTTCTCTCAGTTTACTCGTTTTTTTATCTACGTGCACTGAACACTCACACACACACACACACACACACACACACACACACACACACACACACACACACACACACACACACACACACACACACACACACACACACGGTCGATAACCAATATTGTGGGACTCATTTGCATATAAAAGGCAGCACAGCTATTGAGACGAACTGATGGGTGACAAAGACTGTCATCCAGAGCGTCCGTTATTGGAACGGACATGGTGACGAGTGGTGACGGTACATAAGAACATAAGAATGGAGGAAACTGCAGCGGGCCTATTGGCCCATACTGGGCAGTCCCGTTTATACCCAACCCCTATTGCTCATATAAGCATCCAACCTATGTTTGAAGCTATTCAGCGTATTCGAGTTAATGCTGATGATTGCAGTGGTGACTGTAGTGGTGGCTGTAGTGGTGGCTGTGGTGGTGGCTGTAGTGGTGGCTGTGTGGCTGTAGTGGTGGCTGGTGGTTGTGGTGGTGGCTGTGGTGGTGGCTGTAGTGGTGGCTGTGATGGTGGTTGTGGTGGTGGCTGTGGTGGTGGCTGTGGTGGTGGCTGTAGTGGTGACTGTAGTTGTGTAGTGGTGTAGTGGTGACTGTCCATGATGAATGTCCATGATAACTGTGACGATGACTTTCCATGGTGACTGTGGTAATAAATGTCCAATGGTAACTGTGGTGGTGACTATCCATGGTAGCTGCTGTGGTGACTGTGGTGGTCGCTGTCCATAGTAACTGTGGTGGTGACTGTGGTGGTAACTGTGGTGGTGGCTGTCCATGGTAACTGTGGTGGTGACTGTGGTGGTGGGTAACTGTGATGGTGACTGTGGTGGTGACTGTACATAGTAACTGTGATGGTGACTGTGGTGGTGACTGTCCATAGTAACTGTGGTGGTGACTGTCCATAGTAACTGTGATGGTGACTATGGTGGTGACTGTCCATAGTAACTGTGATGGTGACTGTGGTGGTGGTAACTGCTTTTAGTACATGTACTGTAAAATGGACCAGTTACGTAAGAGTCACTATCTGGTAAAGGTTCAACTCTCGATGTCATTTCGTCACCATATTGCCAACTATACTTCCTCTCATATCTTACTTGAAGTAGGTAGAATCGTCCTTGTTACCTGCAATTATGAAGCCAATTAACTAACTATCTACTAGGAATCTAACCTTGTGAAGCACCTTACGTGATTGAGATTCACCTAATATTAAATCTCATCCGTTCAAGGAAAATTTAATTATTTTGAAAGGAAGCCAACTCAGTGATGGTACTTATGTGAGACAGTTATCGATTAATGGTCGTATCTTCAATTATAAAAGAATTTCATTTGCGATCTTCCAGGAATCCAACTTTGTGATGAGCCTTAGAGTGAGACAGTTACGAGTTTCTGAGAATCTCGAGCCATGAATCAGTAAACTCGACTCGTTATCGTAGCGTAACGTCACAGTAACACCTCGCCTCTCACATTATGGGATCAATCTGCCACAAGAGATGTTATTGTTTCTTGAAGTCCTTGTAACGGTTTGTGATAACTAACACAGCAGCGTGATAACTTGGAGGACGCACATGAGAACTTGAAAGACCACATGATAACTTGGAAGACGTATCTCCGCTCATTTCAGCTTCAACACAAAGATAACATCCTAAGTGATTCATAGGTCTAATTTCCCCGCCAAAACTCGATATAAGAACACTTTTAACTAACTCATTTACGCCATAACACAATGATGGAATTCTGAAAGGCTCTTAAGTTAAAATTTTCTCTTATCATGATTAAAAAATGCAACTGGCAGGTTTTTTTTTTTGATGCTACGACGCCAAGATGAATACTGAAAGGTTCGTTAGGTTAAAATTACCGGATATAGAGTATTGAAAAGAGGCAAAGGGGGAAGGGGAGAGGACAGGTGAGAGGGGGAGGAAGAGAGGGGTAGAGGAGAGGTGAGAGGGAAAGAAGGGGAGGGAAAGGAGAAGAGGAGGGAGAAAGGAAACAAAACAGAGGAATATACATAAAAAAGAGAATAAAAAGAGGGGACAAAGAATAAACAGAAAAATAATGTAAAATAAAAGAGTCAATAATGAAGGTGAGAAATAATGAAGGGAATAAAAGGAGGGAGCAAAGTTGATGGAAAACAAGTGGATGGAATAATGGGAGGGATTAAAGTAGAGGAAAACAAGTGGAGGGAAATAAGTGGAGGGACTAAATGGAGGGAATTAAGTAGAGAGAATGACGGGAGGGAAGTAAGGGGCGAAGTAAAAGGAGGAACTAAATAAAGGGAATAAAGTGGAGGGAATTAAGTGGAGGGAAGTAAGCGGCATGACCTTCCCCTCCACCATTATTCCCGTTGCCTGGAACCAGACTGGGAATTAATTACTGAGCAGCTCTCCCAGCCACTCGCTCTCCCAGTCTCTCACTCGCTCTCCCAGCCTCTCACTCGCTCTTCCAGCCTCTCACTCGCTCTTCCAGCCTCTCATTCAGGCTCCCAGCCTCTCACTCGCTCTCCCAGCCTCTCACTCGCTCTCCCAGTCTCTCACTTGCTCTGCCTCTCCCAGCCTCTCACTCTCCCCCTCCACCTCTCAGCCTCTCCTCCTCCCAGTCTCTCAGTCACTATCCCAGCCTCTCCTCGCTCTCCCAGCCTCTCCCACCTCATTCCTCTCCCAGCCTCTCCTCGCTCTCCCAGCCTCTCACTCCACTCTCCCAGCCTCTCCTCGCTCTCCCAGTCTCTCTCAGCCTCTGCTCGCTCTCCCAGCCACTCACTCCACGCTCCTCCCAGCCTCCCTCGCTCTCCCAGCCTCTCCTCCCTCTCCCAGCCTCTCACTCAGCCTCAGCCTCTCACTCTCTCTCCCAGTCTCTCCTCACTCTCCCCAGCCTCTCACTCGCTCTCCCAGTCTCTCACTCCCTCAGCCTCTCACTCACTCTCCCAGCCTCTCCTCCTCCCAGCCTCTCACTCCCCTCCCCAGCCTCTCCTCAGTCTCCCAGCCTCTCCCACCAGCCTCTCCTCCTCTCCCAGTCTCTCCTCGTCTCGCTCTCCAGCCTCCAGCCTCTCCCGCCTCGCTCTCACTCACTCAGTCTCTCACTCCCTATCCCAGCCTCTCACTCGCTCTCCCAGCCTCTCCTCACTCTCCCAGCATCTCATTCCTCTCCAGCCTCTCACTCGCTCTCCCAGCCTCCCTCACTCTCCCAGCCTCTCCTCGCTCTCCCAGCCTCTCACTCCCGCTCTCCCAGTCTCTCACTCCTCTCCCAGTCTCTCCTCTCTCCCAGCCAGCCTCTCCCCTCACTCTCCTCACTCTCCCAGCCTCTCCCAGCCAGTCTCTCCTTCTCCCAGCCTCTCCACTTGCTCTCTCACTCCTCTCCCAGTCTCTCCTCCTCTCCCAGCCACTCACTCTCGCCTCTCCCCAGCCTCTCCTCAGCTCACCAGCCTCTCTCTCCCAGCCTCTCCTCACTCCTCCCAGCCTCTCACTCTCTCTCCCAGCCCACTCGCTCTCCCAGCCTCTCCTCTCTCCCAGCTCTCCTCCCCACTCTCCCAGCCTCTCCTCACTCTCCCAGCCTCTCCTCACTCAGCTCCCGCCAGCCTCTCAGCTCACTCTCCCAGTCTCTCACTCGCTCTCCGCCTCCTCACTCCGCTCTCCCAGCCTCTCCTCCCACTCTCCCAGCCTCTCCCGCTCTCAGCCTCCCCTCCCAGCCTCTCCTCCTCTCCTCAGCCTCTCCTCTCTCCAGCTCTCCTCACTCTCCCAGCCTCTCCTCCTCTCTCCTCTCCTCCAGCCTCTCCTCAGCTCTCACTCTCCCAGCCTCTCCTGCTCTCCCAGCCTCTCCTCAGCTCTCCCAGCCTCTCCCACTCCCTCTCCCAGCCTCTCACCTCACCTCTCCCAGCCTCTCCTCCTCTCCCAGCCTCACTCCTCACTCCCTCCTCCTCCCAGCCTCTCTCCTCTCCCAGCCTCTCAGCTCTCACTCACTCCCCTCCCAGCCTCTCCTCCTCTCCAGTCTCTCCCAGCCTCTCACTCTCCTCCCAGCCTCTCACCAGCCTCTCTCCTCAGTCTCTCCCAGCCTCTCCACTCGCTCTCCCAGCCTCTCCTCAGTCTCCCAGCCTCTCACTCTCCCAGCCTTCACTCGCTCACCCAGCCTCACTCACTCTCCCAGCCTCTCCTCCTCCCAGTCTCTCACTCCTCCTGCTCTCCCACTCACCAGCCTCACTCACTCACCACTCTCCCAGCCTCTCACTCACTCTCCAGGCCTCTCCTCCCTCTCCCAGTCTCAGCTCTCCAGCCTCTCACCTCACTCTCCCAGCCTCTCACTGGCTCTCCCAGCCTCTCACTCGCTCTCCCAGTCTCTCACTCCTCTCCCAGCCTCTCACTCACTCCTCCCAGCCTCTCCTCAATCTCCCAGCCTCGCCTCTCACTCCCACTCTCCCAGTCTCTCCTCCTCTCCCAGCCTCTCCTCTCTCCCAGCCTCTCACTCCTCTCCCCAGTCTCTCCCCTCCCTCGCTCACCAGCCTCTCAGCTCCTCCCAGTCTCCAGTCTCTCCACTCTCCAGCCTCTCCTCTCTCCCACCTCTCCTCCCCCCCAGCCTCTCCTCACTCTCCCAGCCTCTCACCACTCACTCTCCTCAGCCTCTCATCACTCACTCCTCTCTCTCCCAGTCTCTCCTCCTCTCCCAGCCTCTCCTCCACTCTCCCAGCCTCTCACCTCACTCTCCCAGTCTCTCACTCACTCTCCCAGCCTCTCCTCGCTCTCAGCCTCTCCTCACCCCCCAGCCTCTCCTCACTCTCCCAGCCTCTCACTCACTCTCCCAGCCTCTCACTCGCTCCAGGCCTCCTCCCATCTCCCAGTCTCCCTCGCTCTCCCAGCCTCTCACTCACTCTCCCAGCCTCTCACTCGTTCTCCCACTGGATGACTCTCACTGGATGACTCTCACTGGATGAATCTCACTGAATGACTCTCACTGGAAGACTCTCACTGGAAGACTCTCACTGAATGACTCACTGGATGACTCTCACAGTATGACTCTCACTGACTGACTTACTTTTTCAACCTCGCTCTCACTCACTTCTCTCGCTCTCACTGGCTCTTAATTGCTTTCACTGGCTTAAACTATTTCCTAGCAACTCTCTTTCTGTCGTTTACACGCTCTCATTTACCCAGAGAGAGAGAGAGCTTCCCAATGTTGTGTGTTCGGTTGTCTCCCGAACACACCAAAATGGCCATGAACCTGCGCCGCCGAACCCAGATGCATTTTTTTTTTAGATTTTCACTTACGATAATTAAGTTAGGTGTGTTTAAGATTTCATGCTGTCATCACCCCATACATCCCGACAGCCCAAAACCTCGTGCAGATGACTTAGGATCTATCGTGAGTAAAGTTGTAGTCTTATTACAGTAGGGGTGTGGTGTTGGGACATTGTGGCCTAGTTGTGGCCTTGGGTCATCTTATCTTCTCGACTAGGTACAAAAAAAAAAAAACCAAACATCAAAACACTGAATAAAAATGACCTTACCAGACAACTTCCGCCAGTGCCCACTCACAGGGTTATATATCACCCTAGAGTCAGTGTTGTGATGAGCTGCCACCACCACACACCCTCCATTGGCCCGCGAGGACATCTAAGAAGGCTCATGACTTTTCTGTTAAAATCTCATTCTGCAGAACCCTTGCCTACCAAAACTAATTTATTCCCTCTGAACTAACAGTGTGTGTGTGTGCGACTCCCTGCCCGAGAATGTTTTCACTGTGACATATAACCTTCATCAGTTTAGATCATCATGTTTCAAATATCTTCAGTCTTGGGCAATGACACTTGTCTTGTCTATCTGTCTCTACGTATATTAGTTATAAAAAAAAATGTACTCCCACCTCCTAAGTTATAGAGAAACATAAATATAAAGAACGAATTGTGGAAAATGTTGGCCCAGGAGGTCATTATCTGGGCTGGAGTGCTGAAGGCGAGGTGAGGGGGGAACACTCCAGCTCT
This sequence comes from Homarus americanus, assembly GCF_018991925.1. Taxonomy (NCBI): domain Eukaryota; kingdom Metazoa; phylum Arthropoda; class Malacostraca; order Decapoda; family Nephropidae; genus Homarus; species Homarus americanus. Next base: position 731,730 of record NW_024744839.1, read on the forward strand.
CACTCTCTGCCGTGTTGACTGTAGTTCCTTGGAGGCCACGATTGATGGTGTGGCCACAGGGCGACTCACACAGGGACACACACCAAGGTCACCATGAGGAGGGAGGCAGGCAGTGACTAGCAAGGAAGTGTAAGGAAGGAGGACTTAAGATTGTGATGTAGAAGTTCGTAGGCAAGTTGAGAAGTTTACGGGAGGCCAAGCGAAGTTTACCCTCCGGGAGATAAAAACTACTTATTTTTTTAACCGAAGTTGAAGTAAAAGTAATGTAACTAAATGTACTTAAGTTAAAGTAAAAAAAATATATATTTCTAAATTGTACTTAGAATAAAAATGTATCAGTTTCAAAGTATTCTCAAGTAGTAAAAGTAGCGCCTCACACTTCACACTGAGACACATGTACCATAAGCTGTCAGGCCGATCACCGAGCGTGTACACTGACCCACCCGATCATAACTTCCTCTCACCCAAAACATATTATTAATTAAACTCCTGTGACAATTTAAGTAAAAAACAAAACAAAATGCAGGGACATGTTCTTATTCTTTACTTGCAAATTATAATTATCTTAGAGCGGAAGAGTTGTTGGGTAAGATACAGTATATATATATATATATATATATTTCATGTAAATCCACAATGAAAACGTGGATAAGATAAATCTTGATAAAATCACACGGGAAAATGGAAACAACTCCGTTGTTTCCATTTTCCCGTGTGATTTTATCAAGATATATATATATATATATATATATATATATATATATATATATATATATATATATATATATATATATATATATATATATATATATATATATATATATATATATATATATATATCACTTCTGGACCCTGGTGAATAAATACTTCAATATAAATGGGGTTAGGTTAGCTTCGGTTAAGTTAGGTTAGGTTAATTAATTTTTATTTACTAGCGCTAATTTTAGGTAATTGTACGTTATGTAAACAAACTTTGACGAGGCAGAGAAACAGTGTTATTTATACACAAGCAGCATTGTTTGTAACACCTGCTCCCGTAATTCTGCGTCCAGTGATCTCTCTTTTTTTGTTGTTTCTACTTAAGTTTAGGCAGTTAAGTAGAGTTCATTCATTTCGACAGCTTCTTCACTTGAAACTTCTATCATCTAGGTTAACGACAAATTGACACAATATTCTTCTTATAAAACAACATATTCAGTTAAAAAAAATATACATTTATTCTCTGCAGTAATATATAAATGTTTTGACCTTAAAAATCTGTCTTCGTTCGATCACAAGATGCATTCAATATATGAGAGGCAGTGGGATGGAAACATTCGGGTTTGGTCACAAAGCACATCGGAAAAACGATAACTGACACTCTGGGGACGATCAGCGGGAGGCATCATAACAGGAGATGAAAACAATAACAGACTTCGGGGAGACACTTGTCGCAGCCCACGCAATCTTGTCTTCACCCAGAGAGAAAGAGAGAAAAATATACTATCATATACAACTGGAGAGAGAGAGAGAGAGAGAGATACGTAGAGAAATCAATGGATAGTTATGTACATCAAATACAGATAGAAAGGCACTTCAACACTGAAAATACTTATGAAAGTGAAATTGAAGTTTTAAAGAATTTAGATGCGGGGAGCGCACCACTTCCTGGCCCAGCCCCAAGAAAGAAGATTAATGTCACCGACTTGTAGACACATTTTCATTGTATCTAGGAAGACACTGTGGAAATCCTTTACTGTCTGTTGAAAGTTTAGAGACTTAAATAATACTTTTTTAGCCGAATCGCACTTTTCTGTAAAATATAAAGGGGGTATTGAGACCAGTACTGTACACAAAACTATGCTAGCTGTATATTTCAAGCTTTTATTCGTGTGAATGACTACTGTCTGTGTGTGTGTGTGTTGAGTTTGAAGTTAAACTGCTACGCCTACCTTGTGCATGCTGGCAGGTCTAAGATAGAGTTTGATAGTTAAACAAACAGAGAAAGATACACGAATATATAGAGAAATAGAAAAACAGATGGAAAGATAGTTAGGTGACTATTGAGGCAAATGGGTATGATCTGATGGGTCAAGTCAACAATACAAGGGCTACAAGAGACTCACAGGATCTGTCTCCCTCACTTGGGAAAACATTTTACGCAAAGGTTATTTTTTACCTTCAGTTTACCCTAGATGGCCCGTCCTGAGCCCTGACGGGTGACAAATTTCATCTGTGCAAACATACACCTGGGTTTCCCAAGGATGATTTGTGTCTTGTGGAAGTTAGAGAAGTGGTTCTTGAAAAGTCGTATTAGGAAGAATGGTCGGCGGACAACAATAAACTTACTCAGGTTTGTGGTTTAATTTGACCTAATTTACCTGAAGCAAATGAAAGTTTTGCCGGATATCCGTATCTTTAATGGATATCTTCTGGTGGTTTAAGGCTTCCCAGGGACCAATAACACCGGCCTTCTTAAGTTATTTTCCTTCCTGGCTAATATTGGCAGGGAGCCGACACCTGCTGCCCACACCCGGCCACAAGTCTTGAAGACTGAAGGCTCGTGCAGTACATTAACAAATTCCCTTCAAACTGATGATGTGCGAATATGTCTACCAAGTTTACTTAAGCTGTGACACAAACATGGAAGCTAAGATGCTGGCAAGTTAATTTTTCACCCGAAATGAAAATGTGAGAATATGTGTAATTGACTGACATAAACAAAGAGAAAACAGTATTGGAAATATAACAAGACAAAATCAACCTTCACAACGTATCTTCAATCATCGGAGAACTACCACATATATACGCGTCTCTGAATACTGAAGTCTTTGGCGTCTCATATCATCACAGTTGTACTAGAGTGAGTCCCTCTCTGTTCCTCGTATCATAACAAGATCACCACTGCAGGCCCAAAGTCTGGTCGGAGCTGTCAAATACGTCATGGCAAGGTGGGGAGCGATCAGGGGGGGGTGGGGGGGGGCGCAGGAGGTGGGAGAACGTTCGTCTGGCTTAAATTTCATAGCACGTTATTACAAGGTGAAAGTGGAGCGCCAGGCGTTGTTGATTGCTCGTTCTGGCGCTGTTTTTATGGTATAACCCTATCAAATTTTTGCAAATTCTCTCTCCAAATATACACTGAACCTGGGCCACTCAGCGTCTGTCTGCTTTCATGTTGACAGCAGACCCTTGGTGAAGCAGACAATAGTTTATTTGCTCCTCTCCTCGTTAACTTTACTCGGTAGAAGAAAGTAAAAAAGAGGAAGAGAAGCAATATTGAAATACTGAAGCGGTAAAAGCCGTCATCCCCTCGATAATGGATATTTTAGGCTTGACAGTGAAGGCGAAAACCAGACAATATGGTGCAGAAAACAGAACTCTATATGCCTGTGGGATAACACTGTCTGCCTCCGTTACCCTAACAGCAGCATAACCAACCTCCCTGATAGGAATATCAGGTACAAGCAATTTCGTGTAACGCAATTTGTATGAACAAAATTTTTCGAAATCAGGTCAAAATTGGGATGTAAAATATCGGAGTTTTAAAGATTTAATTGGTCATGTTTACCAACCCAGAGTTGTTGACGGTTGTAACAGACGAACTCGTTTAATAACCTTAATACAAGAGTTCGTTTAATAACCTTAATACAAGAGTTCGTTTAATAACCTTAATACAAGAGTTCGTTTAATAACCTTAATACAAGAGTTCGTTTAATAACCTTAATACAAGAGTTCGTTTAATAACCTAATTACAAGAGTTCGTTTAATAACCTTAATACAAGAGTTCGTTTAATAACCTTAATACAAGAGTTCGTTTAATAACCTTAATACAAGAGTTCGTTTAATAACCTTAATACAAGAGTTCGTTTAATAACCTAATTACAAGAGTTCGTTTAATAACCTTAATACAAGAGTTCGTTTAATAACCTTAATACAAGAGTTCGTTTAATAAATACAAGAGTTCGTTTAATAACCTTAATACAAGAGTTCGTTTAATAACCTTAATACAAGAGTTCGTTTAATAACCTTAATACAAGAGTTCGTTTAATAACCTGATTACAAGAGTTCGTTTAATAACCTTAATACAAGAGTTCGTTTAATAACCTTAATACAAGAGTTCGTTTAATAACCTTAATACAAGAGTTCGTTTAATAACCTTAATACAAGAGTTCGTTTAATAACCTTGATACAAGAGTTCGTTTAATAACCTTAATACAAGAGTTCGTTTAATAACCTTAATACAAGAGTTCGTTTAATAACCTTAACACAAGAGTTCGTTTAATAACCTTAATACAAGAGTTCGTTTAATAACCTTAATACAAGAGTTCGTTTAATAACTTGTCATAGGGAAACAAACTTTATTCACTGACGTCGACATACAGTGAAATCAATAATAATATTAATAATAACGAGAACCTTGATAGTTACGATAGCCATTTGAGGTAGAATTTGTTATCACAGGTAACTATAATAATTACTTAGATAACCGAATGTATAGTTTAAAGGCTAATAATGTCTGGTCTTAAACGTCAAGGCTAATAACGTCTGTTTATAAACGTTTGCAGTGGAAGCATAGTGTGTTAATGGGTCGGTGTAATAAGAAGCTCAAGCGGCCACCAGACACCAACATACAGATCACTACACTGTCTAGATCAGCTGGTGTGTAGTGACTTACAGTATGGTTAAGGCCGTGCTTTAGAGAGAGGGGGGTACCACAAGGTTGGAGTTGGTCGTTTAAGCAATAATGTTCTCTTATATTCTCAACCAGCCGAGTCTTTACGGCCGACACACACACACACACACACACACACACACACACACACACACAGACACACACACACACACATGGGTCTTAGGTGGCAACACTGAGCCTCACCGTGTTGTATCTAACGGTTCAGGTAAGACAAATCCTACCTGGCCTTACCTTGAACGAGCCAAGAAGGAGCAGCCCAGGTGAGGTGTTTGTGTGAGTCGTTGTGTGGGTTTGTGTTTGTGCTGATATTAAGGATGTGTGTTGGTGTTTGTACTGTGGGCACTAGGAGTGTGTTTGTTAGTCTGGGTTATATAATTTCCATTAGTTTTAAATGATCTTGTTTCAAAAGTTTTAAGTGTTTGGCAATGGATGACACAGGTGACTACGACACAGAGAGACAGACAGATCAGGTCAGGTCAGGTCAGGTCAGGATCGATTAGGTTAGGTTAGGTTAGGTTTGATGAGAGACGACGCACGTGAGTGGACTGTCAGGTGGAGACGCCCCTCGGATGTGTACAGCTTGGCGGCGGTCATGAAGGAAGTCGATAAGCCTAGACTTTCGGAACATCGCTGGCTTTGTGGATGATTATATTATGGTAAACTAAACCGAACGCCTGAGGAGGGGGAAGGAAATGCGTATTTTTTGTGCTCAGTTCCTTCGGTTTAACACACGATTTATACTGGTCTGCTTCACGTGTTGCTGCTCGTCATGATAGTAAGAGTTTTAAGCAGTGGATGACTTTGTTACGGAGGACCTTGTAGAGGTGGAGGGCGTTGTGTCGTTAAAAAAGTCTCCTAATACGAGGTGTGATGCAGGGCATGTTAGCTGGGTGTAGCCTGACGGACTTTTCAGGGGAGAATTGGTGGTGACCTTCCGTGATGGTATTGGTGTATTCATTTAGTGTTTACGTCATCTACACATCAGTCCAAGAATACCTAACAGTCCACTGACCAAACACACACACACACACTGTAGACTCAGTAACCAGCCTGTAAGTCTTGATATGTGGTCTTCTGTGCGTGGAAGGTGGTGGGAATTGGAGACCAAAACACTTGACAGTTGTGTGATATAACCGACAGGTGGCGCTGGTTGAGGTGGCAGGTGCAGTATTGGTTTGTTGAGTCACTTAAAGATAAGGTCAAGAGTTGTTTTGTCTGTGTACAGGTAAGTTGGCAGCTTGTGACAGTAGCAGCTGTTCCTGGAGACGTGTGGTGTCACTATAGCTAACATCAGCAGTGTGGCGAGGGTGAGTGCGTGGCAGAACATACACTCACAACATCTCCACGCCAGCTGGGACGAGACCATGAAGGCGGTGCGGAGGCAAGTATTTGTGAGAGAAGTACTACACCTCCACCACGTTTATTAGTTCACAGGTGGTGATAGACTGATAGTGGTGGTGGTTGTGGTGGTGTCCCGTAGCGTGGCAAGTCTGGGTAACGAGGACCTGCCAAAACTCAGAGATGGCAATAACGTTACCTTTGACGGACCTGACTGTGGTGACGAGCTCATCAAACTTATGAAGGTGACGCCTGTGTGTGTGTGTGTGTGTGTGTGTGTGTGTGTGTGTGTGTTTAAATGTTCTTGTATGAGTATTTTTATGTATACGTGTATGTGTGTGTGTTTGTGTACATGTATACTGTATGTGTTTATGTGTGCGTATTTTTGTGTGTATATATGTGTGTGTGTGTTTGTGTATGTGTGCTTGTGTGTATTATTGTGTATGTGTGTGTATGTGTGTCTATGCTTGTGTATAAACATATATCTGTGTATAAATGCATTTGTGTGTGTGTGTGTGTGTGTTTAAGTTATGTGTGTTTGTGTTGTGTATATTTCTGTTTATATGTGTGTGTATGTTTAGGGCACCTTTTCTATCCCCCTCCCTATGTGGGGTGAGCAGAGTGGCTCCTCGAAAGGGCTCCTCAGTCACACAGACAGGACAGGATTGCACTGCTGCCTAGATCCCAGTGCATAAACGACCATCTTATCTGTGCCGCCCATGTGCAGAGTTGTGACTAGAGACTCCCGGCAGTCATCTCTGCCTGTCCCCGTCGCCACTCGTCCGTCGCCATAGTATAATGAGCTGGATGATGGCTGCTCGTGAGTTGGTTATGCAGTGAGGCAGGAGTGCAGGCTACAATCACACATATTGGCTCTTCCTTTTCCTGATTAAGTGGTGCAGGTAGTTGCTACGACTGAAGGGAGGGAGAGTTGTAATGGACTGCCGATAGCCCAGTTTGTTGGGTTTCGCCTTAGTAGCCTGTCCATCATGCATTACCTTCATCCGCCGGTCTAGTCGTTGGGTTCCCATGGTGGTCACCTCTTCTGCCTATTCCGCCGTTGGGGTCTTACTGGAGCTCTGTAAGTATGCCTGCCTGATGCGGGGCTTCACCTCAGATTTTTCGTTCGGGGTTTACTCCCGTAGCCTAATACTTACCAAGGTTAATCCGCAAGGCAGCGGGGCAGTAGTTGGTAGGCACCTGGGCGTGTCCACGTGCCAGCGGCCCTATGCGCCGTCCCTCTGGGGCCCAATATTGTTCCGAGATCCCCTGCTGGTCTATCCTAGGGCCGCGAGGCACCCAATTACTGTGTGTTGCCACCAGAAGGCACAGCAGGAGTCTTGATGGTGAAGAAGCTGTGTACTGGCAGGAGAAGACTTATGCAAGGTTGCTTCTCTGTTCACCACGAGAGCTAGCCAGCAGTGGTAGCTGAGAGCGAGAGGAAGCAAGCAGTTCTTGCACTTTAAAATTAGCATAATGCTGCCACACTAGACGCATTAAACTACCCTGCACACACAC
>NW_024744839.1:739357-781857 GCF_018991925.1 Homarus americanus
CTGGTGTGTTGTTGTTGTTGTTGATGAATTGTACAATTTGTTGTTGTTGTTGATGGTGTACTGGTGTGTTGTTATTTGTTGATGGTGTACTGGTGTGTTATTTGTTGTTGATGGTGTACTGGTGTGTTGTTGTTGTTGATGGTGGGTGTACAGGTGTGTTGTTGTTGTTGATGGTGTACTGGTGTGTTGTTGTTGTTGATGGTGTACAGGGTGTGTTGTTGTTGTTGATGGTGTACTGGTGTGTTGTTGTTGTTGATGGTGTGTACTGGTGTGTTGTTGTTGTTGATGGTGTACTGGTGTGTTGTTGTTGTTGATGGTGTACAGATTGTTGTTGTTGTTGATGGTGTACTGGTGTGTTGTTGTTGTTGATGGTGTACTGGTGTGTTATTTGTTGTTGATGGTGTACAGGTGTGTTGTTGTTGTTGATGGTGTACAGGTGTGTTGTTGTTGTTGATGGTGTACAGGTGTGTTGTTGTTGTTGATGGTGTACTGGTGTGTTGTTGTTGTTGATGGTGTACAGGTGTGTTATTTGTTGTTGATGGTGTACAGGTGTGTTGTTATTTGTTGATGTGGTGTACTGGTGTGTTGTTGTTGTTGATGTACAGGTGTGTTGTTGTTGTTGATGGTGTACTGGTGTGTTGTTGTTGTTGATGGTGTACTGGTGTGTTATTTGTTGTTGGGTGTACTGGTGTGTTGTTGTTGATGGTGTACAGGTGTGTTTGTTGTTGTTGATGGTGTACTGGTGTGTTGTTGTTGTTGATGGTGTACTGGTGTGTTGTTGTTGTTGATGGTGTACAGGTGTGTTGTTGATGGTGTACAGGTGTGTTGTTGTTGATGGTGTTCTGGTGTGTTGTTGTTGATGGTGTACAGGTGTGTTGTTGTTGTTGATGGTGTACAGGTGTGTTGTTGTTGATGGTGTACTGGTGTGTTGTTGTTGTTGATGGTGTACAGGTGTGTTGTTGTTGTTGATGGTGTACTGGTGTGTTGTTGTTGTTGATGGTGTACTGGTGTTGTTGTTGATGGGTGTACAGGTGTGTTGTTGTTGTTGATGGTGTACAGGTGTGTTGTTGTTGTTGATGGTGTACACTGGTGTGTTGTTGTTGATGGTGTACTGGTGTGTTGTTGTTGTTGATGGTGTACAGGTGTGTTGTTGTTGTTGATGGTGTACTGGTGTGTTGTTATTTGTTGATGGTGTACTGGTGTGTTGTTGTTGTTGATGGTGTACAGGTGTGTTGTTGTTGATGGTGTACAGGTGTGTTGTTGTTGTTGTTGATGGTGTACAGGTGTGTTGTTGTTGTTGATGGTGTACTGGTGTGTTGTTGTTGTTGATGGTGTACAGGTGTGTTGTTGTTGTTGATGGTGTACAGGTGTGTTTGTTATTTGTTGATGGTGTACTGGTGTGTTGTTGTTGTTGATGGTGTGTACAGGTGTGTTGTTGTTGTTGATGGTGTACTGGTGTGTTGTTATTGTTGATGTACTTACTGGTGTATTTATTTGTTGATGGTGTACTGGTGTGTTGTTGTTGTTGATGGTGTAGGTGTGTTGTTATTTGTTGATGAATACTGGTGTGTTGTTGTTGTTGATGGTGTACTGGTGTGTTGTTGTTGTTGATGGTGTACAGGTGTGTTATTTATTTGTTGATGGTGTACAGGTGTGTTATTTATTTGTTGATGGTGTTCACAGTGTGTTGTTGTTGTTGATGGTGTACAGGTGTTGTTGTTGTTGATGGTGTACAGGTGTGTTGTTGTTGTTGATGGTGTACTGGTGTGTTGTTGTTGTTGATGGTGTACAGGTGTGTTGTTATTTGTTGATGGTGTTCTGGTGTTGTTGTTGTTGATGGTGTACACAGGTGTGTTATTTATTTGTTGATGGTGTTCTGGTGTGTTGTTGTTGTTGATGGTGTTCTGGTGTGTTGTTGTTGTTGATGGTGTACAGGTGTTGTTGTTGATGGTGTACAGGTGTGTTATTTGTTGTTGATGGTGTACTGGTGTGTTGTTGTTGTTGATGGTGGTGTACTGGTGTGTTGTTGTTGTTGATGGTGTACAGGTGTGTTGTTGTTGTTGATGGTGTACTGGTGTGTTGTTGTTGTTGATGGTGGCTCTGGGTGTGTTGTTGTTGTTGATGGTGGTGTACTGGTGTGTTGTTGTTGTTGATGGTGTACTGGTGTGTTGTTGTTGTTGATGGTGTGTACAGGTGTGTTGTTGTTGTTGATGGTGTACAGGTGTGTTGTTGTTGATGAATTGTACAGGTGTGTTGTTGTTGTTGATGGTGTACTGGTGTGTTATTTATTTGTTGATGGTGTACTGGTGTGTTGTTGTTGTTGATGGTGTTCTGGTGTGTTGTTGTTGTTGTTGATGGTGTACTGGTGTGTTGTTGTTGTTGTTGATGGTGTACTGGTGTGTTGTTGTTGTTGATGGTGTACAGGTGTGTTGTTGTTTATTTGTTGATGGTGTACTGGTGTGTTGTTGTTGTTGATGGTGTACAGATTGTGTTGTTGTTGTTGATGGTGGCTGGGTGTGTTGTTGTTGTTGATGGTGTACTGGTGTGTTGTTGTTGTTGATGGTGTTCTGGTGTCTTTGTTGTTGTTGATGGTGTACTGGTGTGTTGTTGTTGTTGAATGGTGTACTGGTGTGTGTTGTTGTTGTTGATGGTGTACTGGTGTGTTGTTGTTGTTGATGGTGTACAGGGTGTGTTATTTATTTGTTGATGGTGTACTGGTGTGTTGTTGTTGTTGATGGTGTACTGGTGTGTTATTTGTTGTTGATGGTGTACAGGTGTGTTGTTGTTGTTGATGGTGTACTGGTGTGTTGTTGTTGTTGATGGTGTACTGGTGTGTTGTTGTTGTTGATGGTGTACAGGTGTGTTGTTGTTGATGGTGTGTACTGGTTATTATTTGTTGATGGTGCTGGTGTGTTGTTGTTGTTGGTGGGTGTTCTGGTGTGTTGTTGTTGTTGATGGTGTACTGGTGTGTTGTTATTTGTTGATGGTGTACTGGTGTGTTGTTGTTGTGATGGTGTACAGGTGTATTTGTTGTTGTTGTTGATGGTGTACTGGTGTGTTGTTGTTGATGGTGTACTGGTGTGTTGTTGTTGTTGATGGTGTTCTGGTGTGTTGTTTGTTGTTGATGGTGTACTGGTGTGTTGTTGTTGTTGATGTTACTGGTGTGTTGTTGTTGATGGTGTACTGGTGTGTTGTTGTTGTTGTTGATGGTGTACAGGTGTGTTGTTGTTGTTGATGGTGTACTGGTGTGTTGTTGTTGATGGTGTACTGGTGTGTTGTTGTTGTTGATGGTGTACAGGTGTGTTGTTGTTGTTGATGGTGTACTGGTGTGTTGTTGTTGTTGATGGTGTACTGGTGTGTTGTTGTTGTTGATGGTGTACAGGTGTGTTGTTGTTGTTGATGGTGTACTGGTGTGTGTTGTTGTTGTTGATGGTGTGGGTGTGTTGTTGTTGTTGATGGTGTACAGGTGTTGTTGTTGATGGTGTACAGGTGTGTTGTTGTTGTTGATGGTGTACAGGTGTGTTGTTGTTGTTGATGGTGTACAGGTGTGTTGTTGTTGTTGATGGTGTACGGTGTGTTGTTGTTGTTGATGGTGTACTGGTGTGTTGTTGTTGTTGATGGTGTACTGGTGTGTTGTTGTTGTTGATGGTGTACAGGTGTGTTGTTGTTGTTGTTGATGGTGTACAGGTGTGTTGTTGTTGATGGTGTACTGGTGTGTTGTTGTTGTTGATGGTGTACTGGTGTGTTGTTGTTGATGGTGTACTGGTGTGTTGTTGTTGTTGATGGTGTACTGGTGTGTTGTTGTTGATGGTGGTGTACAGGTGTGTTGTTGTTGTTGATGGTGTACTGGTGTGTTGTTTGTTGTTGGGTGTACAATTGTTGTTGTTGTTGATGGGTGTACTGGTGTGTTGTTATTTGTTGACTGGTGTACTGGTGTGTTATTTGTTGATGGTGTACTGGTGTGTTGTTGTTGATGGTGTACTGGTGTGTTGTTGTTGTTGATGGTGTACTGGTGTGTTGTTGTTGTTGATGGTGTACAGGTGTGTTGTTGTTGTTGATGGTGTACAGGTGTGTTGTTGTTGTTGATGGTGTACTGGTGTGTTGTTGTTGTTGATGGGTGTGTACTGGTGTGTTGTTGTTGTTGATGGTGTACAGGTGTGTTGTTGTTGTTGATGGTGTACTGGTGTGTTGTTGTTGTTGATGGTGTACTGGTGTGTTGTTGTTGTTGTTGGTGTACAGGTGTGTTGTTGTTGTTGATGTGGTGTACTGGTGTGTTGTTGTTGTTGTTGATGGTGCTGGTGTGTTGTTGTTGATGTGGTGTACAGGTGTGTTGTTGTTGTTGATGTGGTGTACAGATTGTGTTGTTGTTGTTGATGTGGTGTACTGGTGTGTTGTTGTTGTTGATGGGTGTACAGGTGTGTTGTTGTTGTTGATGGTGTACTGGTGTGTTGTTGTGTTGATGGTGTACAGGTGTGTTGTTGTTGTTGATGGTGTACTGGTGTGTTGTTGTTGTTGATGGTGTGCACTGGTGTGTTGTTATTTGTTGTTGATGGTGTACTGGTGTGTTGTTGTTGTTGATGGTGTACTGGTGTGTTATTTATTTGATGGTGTACAGGTGTGTTGTTGTTGTTGATGGTGTACTGGTGTATTTGTTGTTGTTGATGGTGTACAGGTGTGTTGTTATTTGTTGATGGTGTACTGGTGTTGTTGTTGTTGATGGTGTACAGGTGTGTTGTTGTTGTTGATGGTGTACTGGTGTGTTGTTGTTGTTGATGGTGTACAGGTGTGTTGTTGTTGTTGATGGGTGTACTGGTGTGTTGTTGTTGTTGATGGTGTACAGGTGTGTTGTTGTTGTTGATGGTGTACAGGTATGTTGTTACATTTTGTTGATGGTGTACTGGTGTGTTGTTGTTGTTGATGGTGTGCTGGTGTGTTGTTGTTGTTGATGGTGTACAGGTGTGTTCATTTGTTGATGGTGTACTGGTGTGTGTTTGTTGTTGATGGTTGTACTGGTGTGTTGTTGTTGTTGATGGTGTACAGGGTGTGTTTGTTGTTGATGATTGTACTGGTGTGTTGTTGTTGTTGATGGTGTACTGGTGTGTTGTTGTTGTTGATGGTGTACTGGTGTGTTGTTGTTGTTGATGGTGTACTGGTGTGTTGTTGACATTGATGGTGTACTGGTGTGTTGTTGTTGATGGTGTACTGGTGTGTTGTTGTTGTTGATGTGGTGTACTGGTGTGTTGTTGTTGTTGATGGTGTACTGGTGTGTTGTTGTTGTTGTTGGTGTACAGGTGTGTTGTTGTTGTTGATGGTGTACTGGTGTGTTGTTGTTGTTGATGGTGGCCTGGGTGTGTTGTTTGTTGTTGATGGTGTACTGGTGTGTTGTTATTTGTTGATGGTGTACTGGTGTGTTGTTGTTGTTGTTGATGGTGTACTGGTGTGTTGTTGTTGATGGTGTACAGGTGTGTTGTTGTTGTTGATGGTGTACTGGTGTGTTGTTGTTGTTGATGGTGTACTGGTGTGTTGTTGTTGTTGATGTGGTGTACAGGTGTGTTTGTTGTTGTTTGATGGTGCTGGGTGTGTTGTTGTTGTTGATGGTGTACTGGTGTGTTGTTGTTGATGTGGTGTACTGGTGTGTTGTTGATGGTGTACAGGTGTGTTGTTGTTGTTGATGGTGTACTGGTGTGTTGTTGTTGTTGATGGTGTACTGGTGTGTTGTTGTTTGTTGATGGTGTACTGGTGTGTTGTTGTTGTTGATGGTGTACAGGTGTGTTGTTATTTGTTGTTGATGGTGTACTGGTGTGTCGTTGTTGTTGATGGTGTACAGGTGTGTTGTTGTTGTTGATGGTGTACTGGTGTGTTGTTGTTGTTGATGGTGTACAAGGTGTGTTGTTCATTTGTTGATGGTGTACTGGTGTGTTGTTGTTGATGGTGTACTGGTGTGTTGTTGTTTGTTGATGTAGTTGTACTGGTGTGTTGTTGTTGTTGATTGTACAGGTGTGTTGTTGTTGTTGATGGTGTGTACTGGTGTGTTGTTGTTGTTGATGGTGTACTGGTGTGTTGTTGTTGTTGATGGGTGTACAGGTGTGTTGTTGTTGATGGTGTACTGGTGTGTTTATTTATTTGTTGATGGTGTACTGGTGTGTTGTTATTTGTTGATAAATTGTACTGGTGTGTGTTGTTATTTGTTGATGGTGTACTGAGTGTATTTGTTGTTGTTGATGGTGTACTGGTGTATTTATTTGTTGATGGTGTACTGGTGTTTATTTGTTGTTGATGGTGTACTGGTGTGTTGTTGTGTTGTTGATGGTGTACTGGTGTGTTGTTGTTTATTGATGGTGTACAGGTGTATTTATTTATTTGTTGTATACTTCGGTGTGTTATTTATTTGTTGATGGGTGTACAGGTGTGTTTGTTGTTGATACCGTTGGCCTGATTGTTTATTTGTTTGTTGATGTAGTTACTGGTGTGTTGTTTATTTGTTGATGGTGTACTGATTATTATTTATTTATTTGTTGATGGGGTACAGGTGTGTGTTATTTATTTGTTGATGGTGTACTGGTGTGTTGTTTGTTGTTGATGGTGTACTGGTATATTGTTGTTGTTGTTGATGGTGTACAGGTGTGTTGTTGTTGTTGATGGTGTACTGGGTGTGTTATTTATTTGTTGATGGTGTACTGGTGTGTTGTTGTTGGTGATTGTACTGGTGGTGTGTTGTTGTTGTTGATGGTGTACAGGTGTATTTGTTGTTGTTGAGTAGTTGTACTGGTATGTTGTTGTTGTTGATGGTGTACAGGTGTGTTGTTGTTTGTTGATGGTGTACTGGTGTGTTGTTGTTGTTGATGGTGTACTGGTGTGTTGTTGTTGTTGATGGTGTACTGGTGTGTTGTTATTTGTTGATGGGTGTACTGGTGTGTTGTTGTTGATGGTGTACTGGTGTGTTGTTGTTGTTGATGGTGTACAGGTGTGTTGTTGTTGTTGATGGTGTACAGGTGTGTTGTTGTTTGTTGATGGTGTACTGGTGTGTTGTTGTTGTTGATGGTGTACAGGTGTGTTGTTGTTGTTGTTGATGGTGTACAGGTGTGTTGTTGTTGTTGATGGTGTACTGGTGTGTTGTTGTTGTTGATGTGAGGTGTGCTGGTGTAATTTGTTGTTGATGGTGTACTGGTGTGTTGTTGTTGTTGATGGTGTACTGGTGTGTTGTTGTTGTTGATGGTGTACTGGTGTGTTGTTGTTGTTGATGGTGTACAGGTGTGTTGTTGTTGTTGTTGATGGTGTACAGGTGTGTTTGTTGTGATGGTGTACTGGTGTGTTGTTGTTGTTGATGGTGTACTGGTGTGTGTTGTTGTTGTGGTGTACTGGTGTGTTGTTGTTGATGGTGTACTGGTGTATTTGTTGTTTGTTGATGGTGTACAAGTGTGTTTGTTGTTGTTGATGGTGTACTGGTGTGTTGTTGTTGATGTGGTGTACTGGTGTATTTATTTGTTGTTGATGGTGTACTGGTGTGTTGTTGTTGATGGTGTACTGGGGTGTGTTGTTGTTGTTGATGGTGTACAGATTATTGTTGTTGTTGATGGTGTACTGGTGTGTTGTTGTTGTTGATGGTGTACTGGTGTGTTGTTGTTGTTGATGGTGTACAGGTGTGTTGTTGTTGTTGATGGTGTACAGGTGTGTTGTTGTTGTTGATGGTGTACTGGTGTGTTGTTGTTGTTGATGGTGTACTGGTGTGTTGTTATTTGTTGATGGTGTACTGGTGTGTTGTTGATGGGTAATACTGGTGTATGTTGTTGTTGATGGTGCTACAGGTGTGTTGTTATTTGTTGATGGTGTACTGGTGTGTTGTTGTTGTTGATGGTGTACAGGTGTGTTGTTGTTGTTGATGGTGTACTGGTGTGTTGTTGTTGTTGATGGTGTACAGGTGTGTTGTTGTTTGATGGTGTACTGGTGTATTTGTTGTTGTTGATGGTGTACAGGTGTGTTGTTGTTGTTGATGGTGTACTGGTGTGTTGTTATTTGTTGTTGGTGTACAGGTGTGTTGTTGTTGTTGATGGTGTACAGGTGTGTTGTTGTTTGTTGATGGTGTACTGGTGTGTTGTTGATGGTGTACACTGGTGTGTTGTTGTTGATGGTGTACAGGTGTATTTATTTGTTTGTTGATGGTGTACTGGTGTGTTGTTGTTGTTGATGGTGTACTGGTGTGTTGTTGTTGTTGATGGTGTACAGGTGTGTTGTTTTGTTGATGGTGTACTGGTGTGTTGTTGTTGTTGATGGTGTACTGGTGTGTTGTTGTTGTTGATGGTGTACTGGTGTGTTGTTATTTGTTGATGAATTGTACTGGTGTGTTGTTGTTGTTGATGGTGTACTGGTGTGTTGTTGTTGATGGTGTACTGGTGTGTTGTTGTTGTTGATGTGGTGTACAGGTGTTGTTGTTGATGGTGTACTGGTGTGTTGTTGTTGTTGATGGTGTACAGGTGTGTTGTTGTTGTTGATGGTGTACTGGTGTGTTGTTGTTGTTGATGGTGTACTGGTGTGTTGTTGTTGATGGTGTACTGGTGTGTTGTTATTTGTTGATGGTGTACAGGTGTGTTGTTGTTGTTGATGGTGTGTACTGGTGTGTTGTTGTTGTTGATGGTGTACTGGTGTGTTGTTGTTGTTGATGGTGTACAGGTGTGTTGCATTTGATGGTGTACAGGTGTGTTGTTGTTGTTGATGGTGTACAGGTGTGTTGTTGTTGTTGATGGGTGCTGGTGTGTTGTTGTTGTTGATGGTGTACTGGTGTGTTTATTTATTTGTTGATGGTTGGCCACAGGTGTATTCCCCATTTGTTGTTGTTGATGGTGTACTGGTGTGTTGTTGTTGTTGATGGTGTACTGGTGTGTTGTTGTTGTTGGTTGATGGTGTACTGGTGTGTGTTGTTGTTGTTGATGGTGTACTGGTGTATTTATTTGTTGTTGATGGTGTACTGGTGTGTTATTTGTTGTTGATGGTGTACTGGTGTGTTGTTGTTGTTGATGGTGTACAGGTGTGTTACATTTATTTGTTGATGTGGTGTACTGGTGTGTTGTTGTTGTTGATGGTGTACAGGTGTGTTGTTGTTGATGGTGTACTGGTGTGTTATTTGTTGATGGTGTACTGGTATTTGTTGTTGTTGATGGTGTACTGGTGTGTTTGTTGTTGTTGATGTGTACAGGTGTGTTGTTGTTGTTGATGGTGTACTGGTGTGTTTGTTATTTGTTGATTATCTGCTGGTGTGTTGTTGTTATTTGTTGATGGTGTACAAGGTGTATTTGTTATTTATTGTTGTTGTACTGGTGTGTTGTTGTTGTTGTTGGTGTACTGGTGTGTTGTTGTTGTTGATGGTGTACTGGTGTGTTGTTGTTGTTGATGGTGTACAGGTGTGTTGTTGTTGTTGATGGTGTACTGGTGTGTTGTTGTTGTTGATGGTGTACAGGTGTGTTGTTGTTGTTGATGGTGTACTGGTGTGTTGTTGTTGTTGATGTAGATTGTACTGGTGTGTTGTTATTTGTTGATGGTGTACTGGTGCTGTTGTTGTTCTTGGTGTACTGGTGTGTTGTTGTTGTTGATGGTGTACTGGTGTGTTGTTGTTGTTGATGGTGTACAGGTGTGTTGTTGTTGTTGATGGTGTACAGGTGTGTTGTTGTTGTTGATGGTGTACTGGTGTGTTATTTATTTGTTGATGGTGTACAGATGTTGTTGTTGTTGTTGTTGATGGTGTATACAGGTGTGTTATTTATTGTTGATGGTGTACTGGTGTGTTGTTGTTGTTGATGGTGTACTGGTGTGTTGTTGTTAGTGGGTGTACTGGTGTGTTGTTGTTGTTGATGGTGTACTGGTGTGTTGTTGTTGTTGATGGTGTACTGGTGTGTTGTTGTTGTTGATGGTGTACAGGTGTGTTGTTGTTGTTGTTGATGGTGTACAGGTGTGTTGTTGTTATGGTGTACTGGTGTGTTGTTGTTGGTGATGGTGTACTGGTGTGTTATTTGTTGTTAGTGTGCACTGGTGTGTTGTTGTTGATGGTGTACTGGTGTGTTGTTGTTGTTGATGGTGTACAAGTGTGTTGTTGTTGTTGATGGTGTACTGGTGTATTTGTTGATGGTGTACTGGTGTGTTGTTGTTGTTGATGGTGTACTGGTGTGTTGTTGTTGATGGTGTACTGGTGTGTTCATTGTTGATGGTGTACTGGTGTGTTGTTGTTGATGTGGTGTACTGGTGTGTTGTTGTTGTTGATGGTGTACTGGTGTGTTGTTGATGTACGGGTGTGTTGTTGTTGTTGATGGTGTACAGGTGTGTTCGTTGTTGTTGATGGGTGTACTGGTGTGTTGTTGTTGTTGATGGTGTGTGGTGTGTTGTTGTTGTTGATGGTGTACTGGTGTGTTGTTGATGGTGTACTGGTGTGTTGTTGTTGATGGTGTACAGGTGTGTTGTTGTTGTTGATGGGTGTACTGGTGTGTTATTTATTTGTTGATGGTGTACAGGTGTGTTGTTGTTTGTTGATGGTGTGCTGGTATGTTGTTGTTGTTGATGGTGTACAGGTGTGTTGTTGTTGTTGATGTGGTGTACTGGTGTGTTGTTGTTGTTGATGATTGTACAGGTGTGTTGTTGTTGTTGATGGTTATTACTGGTGTGTTGTTGTTGTTGATGGTGTACAGGTGTGTTGTTGTTGTTGATGGTGTACTGGTGTGTTGTTGTTGATGGTGTACAGGTGTGTTGTTGTTGTGCTGGTGTGTTGTTGTTGTTGATGGTGTACTGGTGTGTTGTTGTTGTTGATGGTGTACTGGTGTGTTGTTGTTGTTGATGGTGTGGGTGTGTTATTTACATTTGTTGATGGTGTACTGGTGTGTGTTGTTGTTGTTGTTGATGTGGTGTACAGGTGTGTTGTTGTTGTTGATGGTGTTCAGGTGTGTTGTTGTTGTTGATGGTGTACTGGTGTGTTGTTGTTGTTGATGTGGTGTACAGGTGTGTTGTTGTTGTTGATGGTGTACTGGTGTGTTGTTGTTGATGGTGTACTGGTGTGTTGTTGTTGTTGATGGTGTACTGGTGTGTTGTTGATGGTGTACAGGTGTGTTGTTGTTGTTGATGGTGTACTGGTGTGTTGTTGATGGTGTACTGGTGTGTTGTTGATGTGGTGTACTGGTGTGTTGTTGTTGTTGATTGGTGTACTGGTGTGTTGTTGATGGTGTACAGGTGTATTGTTGTTGATGGTGTACTGGTGTGTTGTTGATGGTGTACTGGTGTGTTGTTGTTGATGGTGTACTGGTGTGTTGTTGTTGTTGTTGATGGTGTGCACTGGTGTCTATTTGATGGTGTACAGGTGTGTGTTGTTTATTTGTTGATGGTGTACTGTTGTTGATGGTGTACTGGTGTGTTATTTGTTGATGGTGTACAGGTGTGTTGTTGTTGTTGATGGTGTACAGGTGTGTTGTTGTTGTTGATGGTGTACTGGTGTGTTGTTGTTGTTGATGGTGTACTGGTGTGTTGTTGTTGATGGTGTACAGGTGTGTTATTTGTTGTTGATGGTGTACTGGTGTGTTGTTGTTGTTGTTGATGGTGTACTGGTGTGTTGTTGTTGTTGATGGTGTACTGGTGTGTTGTTGTTGATGGTGTACTGGTGTGTTGTTGTTGATGGTGTACAGGTGTGTTGTTGTTGATGGTGTACTGGTGTGTTGTTATTTGTTGATGGTGTACTGGTGTGTTGTTGTTGTTGATGGTGTACAGGTGTGTTGTTGTTGTTGATGTAGTTGACACAGGTGTGTTGTTGATGGTGTACTGGTGTGTTGTTGTTGTTGTTGATGGTGTACTGGTGTTGTTGTTGATGGTGTACTGGTGTGTTGTTGTTGGTTGATGGTGTACAGGTGTGTTATTGTTGTTAATGATGTACAGGCGTGTTATTGTTGTTAATGATGTACAGGCGTGTTATTGTTGTTAATGGTGTACAGGTGTGTTATTGTTGTTAATGATGTACTGGTGTGTTGTTGTTGATGGTGTACAGGTGTGTTGTTGTTGTTGATGGTGTACTGGTGTGTTGTTGTTGTTGATGGTGTACTGGTGTGTTGTTGTTGTTGATGTTGTGCTGTGTGTTGTTGTTGATGGTGTACAGGTGTGTTGTTGTTGTTGATGGTGTACTGGTGTGTTGTTGTTGTTGATGGTGTACAGGTGTGTTGTTGTTGATGGTGTACAGGTGTGTTGTTGTTGTTGATGGTGTACAGGTGTGTTGTTGTTGTTGTTGATGGTGTACTGGTGTGTTGTTGTTGTTGATGGTGTACTGGTGTGTTGTTGTTGTTGATGGTGTACAGGTGTGTTGTTGTTGTTGTTGGTGTACTGGTGTGTTGTTGTTGTTGATGGTGTACAGGTGTGTTGTTGTTGATGGTGTGCACCAGGGTGTTGTTGTTGTTGATGGTGTGCATGTTGTTGTTGATGGTGTACAGGTGTGTTGTTGTTGATGATGTGTACAGGTGTGTTGTTAATGATGTATGTGTTATTGTTGTTACGCCATCTTTTGATCCGGAGGCGCGCAGGCTGACATGAACCTAACCCTAACCTACCAGCCTACGGCTGACACCCCTTGCTGATGTTTCCTTGCTGACACCCCTTGCTGATGTTCCACCCCTTGCTGATGTTCCTTGCTGACACCCTTGCTGATGTTCTTGCTTTGCTTATGTTCTTTGGCTGACACCCCTTGCTGATGTTCCTTGCTGACACCCCTTACTGATGTTCCTTGCTGACACCCCTTACTGATGTTCCTTGCTGACACCCCTTGCTGATGTTCCTTGCTGACACCCCTTGCTGATGTTCCTTGCTGACACCCCTTACTGATGTTCCTTGCTGACACCCCTTACTGATGTTCCTTGCTGACACCTGCTACTGTTCCTGGAGGTGGTGGATAATGGCTCCCTCGCTACTTGACTTTTTGCATTGTATACTTTCACTCATTAGTGTGTGTGTGTGTGTGTGTGTGTGTGTGTGTGTGTGGGGTGTGGTGTGTGTGTGGTGTGGTGTGTGTGTGTGTGTGTGTGTGTGTGTGTGTGTGTGTGTGTGTGTGTGTGTGTGTGTGTGTGTGTGTGTGTGGTGTGTGTGTGGTGTGTGTGTGTGTGTGTGTGTGTGTGTGTGTGTGTGTGTGTGTGTGGTGTGCTTGTGTGTGTAGTGTGGTGTGTGTGTGTGTGTGTGTTGCTATGAAGACATCCATGTGTACGAAGTAACTTGTTGTTGTTGTGAGGTTGTGGAGCACTTAGGGTATTTTTGTCACTCATAACTACCATTAACATCATCCACCGGTTATTACCACAACCATTATCATCCACCGGTTATTACCACAACCATTATCATCCACCGGTTATTTCCACAACCATTAATATCATCCACCGGTTATTACCACAACCATTAATATCATCCACCGGTTATTTCCACAACCATTAACATCATCCACCGGTTATTTCCACAACCATTATCATCATCCACCGGTTTATTTCCCTAACCATTAACATCATCACCGGTTATTTCACAACCATTAACATCAGCCACCGTTTATTTCCCGACCATTAACATCATCCGCGGTTATTTCCAACCATTAACATCATCCACCGGTTATTTCCACAACCATTATCATCCAACGGTTATTTCCACAACCATTAATATCATCCACCGGTTATTTCCGCAACTATTATCATCCACCGGTCACCACCTTCCCTATTACAACCACCACTACAACCAGTATATCCCATCAGATGTTACTACAACTATTACCATAACCACCACCATCATCACACCACCACCACCCACCACCATCATCCAGGTCAGCACACCACCACCACCACCACCATCATCCCGGATCAGCACCACCACCACCACCATCATCCCGGTCCAGCACCACAACCACCAGTTACCAGCTGTACCGGCTTGCTGTGTGACACGCCTGGCTGACCACGCTCCTGCCTGGCCTCTCTCTCCCTCCCTGACTGCTCTCTCTCCCTCCTCCCTGGACTGCCCTCCCTCCTCCCTCTGCCGTCTCCACTACTCCCAGACTGCTCTCTCCCCTCCTCCTAGACTACTCTCTCTCCCCTCCTCCCTAGACTGCTCTCTCCCTCCTCCCTGGACTGCTCTCCCTCCTCCCTGGACTGCTCTCTCCCCTCCTCCCCTCCCTCTCTCCCCTCCTCCCTGACTGCTGTCTCCTCCCTCCTCCTGACTGCTCTCTCCCTCCTCCCCCTCTCCTCCCCTCCCTGACTGCTCTCTCTTCCTCCCTCTGCTCTCTCTCCCTCCCAGACTGCTCTTCCTCCTCTCTGGACTGCTCTCTCTCCCTCCTCCCTCCCTCCTCCTCCCTGGACTGCTCTCTCTCCCCTCTCTGACTGCCCGTCTCCTTCCTCTCTCTCTCTCTCCTCCTTTGCTCTCTCTCCCTCCTCCCTAGACTGCTCTCTCCCTCCTCCCTGAACTGCTCTCTCTCCTCTCCTCCCTGAACTGCTCTCTCTCTTCCTCCCCTGCCTCTCCCTCCTCCCTGACTCCTCTCTCCCCTCCTCCCAGACTGCTCTCTCCCTCCTCCCTAGACTGCTCTCTCTCCCTCCTCCCTGGACTGCTCTCTCTCCCCTCTCCCTACTGCTCTCTCTCCTCCCTCCCTGCTCTCTCTCCCCTCCTCCCTGGACTCTCTCTCCCTCCTCCCAGACTGCTCTCTCTCCCCTCCTCCTAGACTGCCGTCTCCCTCCCCTCTCTGGACTGCTCTCTCCCCTCCCTGGACTGCTCTCTCTCCCACCTGCCTGGACTGCCGTCTCCTTCCTCCCTGGACTGCTCTCTCCCTCCTCCCAGACTGCTCTCTCTCCCTCCTCCCTGGACTGCCGTCTCCCTCCTCCCTGACTGCTCTCTCCCTCCTCCCTGGACTGCTCTCTCTCCCTCCTCCTACTGCTCTCTCTCCCTCCTGCCTGGACCCTTCTCCCTCCTCCTGGACTGCTCTCTCCCTCCTCCCTGGACTGCTCTCTCTCCCCTCCTGGACTGCCTCTCCCTCCTCCCTGGACTGCTCTCTCCCCTCCCTCCCTGACTGCCTCTCCCTCCTCCCTAGACTGCTCTCTCTCCCTCCTCTCCCTGGGCCTCTCCTCTCTCCCTCCTCTCCTGAGACTGCTCTCTCTCCCTCCTCTGCTGGACTGCCATGCTCTTCCTCCCTCCCCTGGGCTGCTCTCTCCTCCTCCTCCCTGAGACTGCCCTCCTCCCCTAGACTACTCTCTCCCCTCCTCCCTGTTCTCTCTCCCTCCTCCCTGGACTGCCATCTCCCTCCTCCTGGACTACTCTCTCTCCTTCCTCCTGGACTGCTCTCTCTCCCTCCTCCCTGGACTGCTGTCTACCTCTGTATGTCTATTTGTCTGTCATGTCTACTTATGTCTGGGTCTGTTGTCTGTCACTGTCTACCTATGTCTGGGGTTGTCTGTCACTGTCTACTATGTCTGGGGTTGTCTGTCACTGTCTACCTATGTCTAGGTCTGTCTGTCTGTCTACCTATGTCTGGGGTTGTCTGTCACTGTTTACCTATGTCTGGGGTGTTCTGTCACTGTCTACCTATGTCTGGGGTTGTCTGTCACTGTCTACCTATGTCTGGGGTCTGTCTGTCACTGTCTACCTGGGGTTGTCTGTCATACCTATGTCTGGGGTTGTCTGTCAGGGTTGTCTGTCACTGTCTACCTATGTCTGGGTTGTCTGTCTGTCTACCTATGTCTGGGGTTGTCTGTCTACCTATGTCTGGGGTTGTCTGTCACTGTCTACCTATGTCTGGGGTTGTCTGTCACTGTCTACCTATGTCTGGGGTTGTCTGTCACTGTCTACCTATGTCTGGGGTTTGTCTGTCTGTCTACCTATGTCTGGGGTTGTCTGTCACTGTCTACCTATGTCTGGGGTTGTCTGTCACTGTCTACCTATGTCTGGGGTTGTCTGTCACTGTCTACCTATGTCTGGGTTTTCTGTCACTGTCTACTATGTCTGGGGTTGTCTCTCACTGTCTACCTATGTCTGGGGTTGTCTCTCACTGTCTTCCTATGTCTGGGGTTGTCTGTCACTGTCTACCTATGTCTGGGTTGTCTCTCTGTCTACCTATGTCTGGGTTGTCTGTCACTGTCTACTTATGTCTGGGGTTGTCTGTCTGTCTACCTATATGTCTGGGGTTGTCTGTCACTGTCTACCCTATGTCTGGGGTTGTCTGTCACCTGTCTACTGGGGGGTTGTCTGTCACTGTCTACCTATGTCTGGGGTTGTCTGTCACTGTCTACCTATGTCTGGGTTGTCTGTCACTGTCCTATGTCTGGGGTTGTCTGTCACTGGTCTGGGGTTGTCTGTCACTGTCTACCTATGTCTGGTCTGTCTACTGTCTCTGTCTCTGTCTGGGGTTGTCTGGGGTTGTCTGTCACTGTCTACCTATGTCTGGGTTTCTGTCACTGTCTACCTATGTCTGGGGTTGTCTCTCACTGTCTACCTATGTCTGGGGTTGTCTCTCACTGTCTTCCTATGTCTGGGGTTGTCTGTCACTGTCTACCTATGTCTGGGGCTGTCTGTCACTGTCTACCTATGTCTGGGTATATGTCTACCCATGTCTGTTCTCTGGTGGTCATTATGTAAGTGATGATGGTTGAGTCTCTGGTGAGTAGCGCCTGGGACTGCCAGTGGGGAGGCTGGGTGTACTGGTGACTGCTGTACGCGGGGCAGGGGGTGAGGCTGGGTGTACTGGTGACTGCTGTAGCGCGGAGACGGGGGTGGGTGTACTGGTGACTGCTGTGGCGCGGAGACGGGGGTGGGGGTTGGTGTACTGGTGACTGTGTAGCGAGACGGAGGGGGGGGGTGTACTGGTGACTGCTGTGGCGCGGAGACCCTTAGTCACCTTTCCCCCAGATTCAACAGCTCACATAAAGTAAGCTCCCAGGTAGCGTTAGGTTGGGGGGCTTAATGTTCAGGTGTTGAGCAATAATCGCCGTGGGCTGTCTTCATCAATGGTCGTGTTGATGTAAACATTGTTATGGAAACTCACACACGCTCGCCCGCTCTGTGTGTGGATAAGTTAACATAGCCTGGTGGTAATGACAACATGTACCTATTTATTTAAGACTAAGTTGTGATGGCCAGGTATGACAGGTGTGTGTGTGTGTGTGGCCAGGTATGACAGGTGTGTGTGTGTGTGTGTGTGACGGTCAATACCCTGGCTGGTGGGATGGTGAGCTACAGTATCTCCAAAGGTCGTCTACATATTTTATATGGTGAGGATGGTGATGAAGCGCCGGGCCTCCCTCCCGTGTCTCCTCGCTTCATTGTCTTGCCGTCTGACGTCACTGTGCCCTGTCAGCTGACGTCACTATCTCACCTCGTGACATCATTGCATCGGTCTTAACATATGTTTCTACGATCGCTGATTTATGGAGCGTTTAATGGCGTCTGTCTGCCAGTTAATTACCAATATAGTTTACCTATATTAGTTAACTCTTCTAGGGCAGCACATAGCTACTGTAATTAACAAGTTCCTAACCTAACCTTATCTTTTATCTGACCAGCAGTCGTGACGATCTAGCTCCCGTTGACTGTAGGAACTGGTCATTTAACTCCGTTCACTCGTATATATATATATATATATATATTTCTCTCACTCAGTCTCTTTCAACTGCTGTAGATGATGTATAATGTTCTGTATATTATCACTAAGGACTCAAAACTTTTCATTGTGTGTGTATTGTTTCGTGTGTGTATTGTGTCATGTATGTATTGTGTCGTGTATGTATTGTGTCGTGTATGTATTGTGTCATGTATGTGTGTGTGTTCTGTAGTGTATGTCTCTTCTGTAGTGTAGTGTATGTTCTGTAGTGTATATGTGTATGTTATATAGTGTATGTTCTGTAGTGTATGTCTCTTCTGTAGTGTGTTCTGTAGTGTGTGCGTTCTGTAGTGTAGTGTATGTTCTGTAGTGTATATGTGTATGTTCTCTAGTGTATGTTATATAGTGTATGTTCTGTAGTGTATGTGTGTATGTTATATAGTGTATGTTATATAGTGTGTGTTCTGTAGTGTATGTGTCTTCTGTAGTGTATGTGTCTTCTGTAGTGTATGTGTCTTCTGTAGTGTATGTGTCTTCTGTAGTGTATGTGTCTTCTGTAGTGTATGTGTCTTCTGTAGTGTATGTGTCTTCTGTAGTGTATGTGTCTTCTGTAGTGTACAGGCTTGTAGTGTGTGTGTCTCTCAGTGTATGTGTCTTCTGTAGTGTATGTGTCTTCTCTTAGTGTATGTGTCTCTGTAGTGTCTTCAGTGTGTCTTCTGTAGTGTATGTGTCTTCTGTAGTGTATGTGTCTTCTGTAGTGTATGTGTCTTCTGTAGTGTATGTGTCTTCTGTAGTGTATGTGTCTTCTGTAGTGTATGTGTCTTCTGTAGTGTATGTGTCTTCTGTAGTGTATGTGTCTTCTGTAGTGTATGTGTCTTCTGTAGTGTATGTGTCTTCTGTAGTGTATATGTTCCCTCTCTCTCATAGGTCACTGGAGTTTCAACATGTGTTTACGCAGATCTTTCTTTACATTTTATAGTGTTATTCATGTTGTTATCCTGACAGTGTATAAGGAGAAGCAACGTCCACCTGCAGCAAAAAGTTTACAGTACAGTGCAGTATATGACCCACTGATAGATGCCTCATATTGTCAACTGTTCTGGGAATTTTGACAGCAACAGTATCTTGGTGGTGACGCGACATGGCGGAGGTGCGAGAGACACCGTTTGACGTGTACGTTTGTCACATCAAATTTGTACAGCACGACCTGGGAGTGTCAGGATGTGCACGACCAGTGTGTGAGGGAGATGGGGCGGGGAGGACGCCACCCATACCCTCGTTATGAATGGGTCGCTTCACTATTTATCTCCACTGAAGGGTGAATGAGTGGCCAGGGGAGTCAGCTGTTCGCACCCGAGTCAGTGGCTCGGAGAACTAACGTGTATGTCTACCGTACTCCGTTTATATATGTTTTATTTCCGACAAAGGATTTAATACTGTAAAGTGCAGAATATCGTCCGTCTGCATATAACAGACAATTGGCTTTATAACTTATATATTCATAGCATTGTGTTTGTTTATCTGTCTGTCCACTGCATGTTCACCTTCCCCTCGAAGGTCACCGTGACCCTAAGAATATGAGGTTGTGTCTGTGTGGGTCCTGACCGTAACTCTCGCCTCTGTTACTGCAGCTTAACTTCCTCCACCTCCACTATATTCCTGACATCATCTGGAACACCTGACTCTCACCAACCAGGTCACTCACTGTGGTAGGCTGTGGGGAGACGAGGAGTGTGAATTGAGGGGTAGGGATTGAGGGTTGGGGAGATGAAAGGGTGGGGACATGAAGGGGTGGGAGTAAAGATGGTGAGGTGTAAGACAAAGAGTATTGGTCATCGGTGTACGAGTATATATATACACATATATACTTATATATATATATATATATATATATATATATATATATATATATATATATATATATATATATATATATATATATATATATATATATATATATATATATATATATATCTATGTAAATCCACAATGAAAACGTGGATAAGATAAATCTTGATAAAATCACACGGGAAAATGGAAACAACGGAGTACCTTAGCTTTCGTCTTTATTCAAGACATCTTCAGAGGCAACTGGATTACATGGACAGAGAGAGGCTTAAATATACAGGGTGACCTAAAAACATGAGGTCAGGTCAAAATGATGACATCCTCTAATCCCCACACCAACACACACGTACAGGAGCTTAAGAGAAGGGTGGTGACGTGACTAGCCAAGTCAGGTCAGAAAAAAGGGACCCACAAAATAACTATCATACATCTAGATCAAAGGTTTTCAAAGCATTTTTAACCTTGGGCCACTGACAAATAAATTTATGTGACATATTATCAGTTTTGAACTGTCTACCTGTGTGGGCTTTCTATATACCCTAAATTTAAGGTATATAGAAAGCCCACACAGGTAGACAGTTTCATTCACTTTTTATCGAATCACCTTGAGTCTACCAAAATGTCAGTTTTTTCTGTTATGTTCCTAAGATGTCTGCGTATTTGTGACTCTGAATTTATTGACGATGAATTGAAACACATTCGTTCTATTGCACATAAACTTGGGTACCCTTCTGTGTTTGTTGATCGTTGTTTTAAAAGGGCTAAAAAATCCTTTCATTCCTCTCAAACCAGACAAGTTCCTACACTTAAGAATATTTTGACTGCCCTATCGTAATGAATTTGTTCCGTTAGTTCGGTCCCTCAAGCTTCTAAATATTAATGTTGTTTTCAAGTATGACTCAACCATTACCAATATGTTAATAAGGAATAGCCCAAGTTTGAATGTAAATGGAAGTGTTTATTGTATTCCATGTAGCAAATGTAATTGTAATTATGTAGGTCAGACAGGAAAAACACTGCAGCTCAGAATCAAACAACATAAGTATAATATCAGAACAGCATCTGAAAGCAGTGCTTTGTTCGTTCATGTTAGGAATAATAATCATCCCATTGCTTGGGAAAAAAGCTTAGAAGTATTCAAATCATCTTGTGTCACAGAAAGACTTCTTGTTGAAGCTAGTTTGATTAAGGAATTAAAATCAATAAACCTTAGTGATGGTCAGTTCAAAACTGATAATATGTTACATAAATTTATTTGTCAGTGGCCCAAGGTTAAAAATGCTTTGAAAACCTTTGATCTAGATGTATGACAGTTATTTTGTGGGTCCCTTTTTTCTGACCTGACTTGGCTAGTCACGTCACCACCCTTCTCTTAAGCTCCTCTACGTGTGTGTTGGTGTGGGGATTAGTGGATGTCATCATTTTGACCTGACCTCATGTTTTTAGGTCACCCTGTATATTTCAGCCTCTCTCTGTCCATGTAATCCAGTTGCCTCTGAAGATGTCTTGAATAAAGACGAAAGCTAAGGTACTCCGTTGTTTCCATTTTCCGTGTGTGATTTTATCTAGATATATATATATATATATAATTTTTTTTTTTTTTTCTCTTTATCTCTCTTTCTCTCTCATGTAAATAATAGTAATGGTTGCCCCTCGTGTAACGAGGATGGCCTGCCCAAAGGCCACTTCGGCGTGAATTTGTTTAAGGTGTAAAAGCTGTCGCCAACTCAACAACCACAAATCGATTCACATCCAGGTTCCCAATTACTGCTGGGTAGACAGAGGCAAATGGCGTAACGAAACTTGCCCATAGTTTCACCCTGCCCGAAGATTGAACTCAGGTCCGCTCGCTTGCGAGGCGAGGATGTTGACCACACACACACACACACACACACACACACACACACAAGAACATAAGAATGGAGGAAACTGCAGCGGGCCTATTGGCCCATACTGGGCAGTCCCATTTACACCCAACCCCTATTGCTCATATATCCATCCAACCTATGTTTGAAGCTATCCAGCGTATTCCAGTTAATGATGATATTTGGTAACTTGTTCCACTCATCCACTACTCTATTTCCAAACCAATGTTTACCTATTTCGCGCCTAAATCTAAATTTGTCTAATTTTAAACCACTGTTACGAGTTCGCCCCTGGTAGGATAGTTTGAGTTCCTTTGTAATGTCCCCTTTGTTTAGCCCTGACTTCCATTTATACACCTCTATCATATCGCCCATCACTACGACTCACGAGGGAGTGCAAATTAAGATGCTTTAACCTGTTTCTGTACTCAAGGTTCCTAATACCCGGGATTAGTCTTGCCATTCTCCTCTGAAAGAACTGAATTCTTTCAAAGGATTCTATATCCATTCTGCAATACGATGACCAGAATTGAGCTGCGTAATCCAAGTGAGGTCTCACAAGCACAATATATAGTTTTAGGATGACCTCGCTAGCCTTGTAACTAACACTCCTTCGTATGAATCCAAGTACTTTATTAGCCTTGTTTCGAGCAAATACACATTGTTAACTTGGCTTAGGATACCTACTTATCATTACTCCTAAATGTTTCTCGCAGTTAGATTTATCTTTAACATCGTTGTTCATCTGGTATCTGGTTTCCCTGTTTACATCTCCTAAACTGAGTACTTTACATTTGTCCATATTGAATTTCATGTGCCATTTTTCAGACCATTCGAAATTTTTTTTTAGATCTTCCTGTAGTTTTGCGGAATCCT
The DNA here is from genome assembly GCF_018991925.1 of Homarus americanus. Lineage (NCBI taxonomy): Eukaryota > Metazoa > Arthropoda > Malacostraca > Decapoda > Nephropidae > Homarus > Homarus americanus. The sequence continues at coordinate 761,510 of NW_024744839.1, forward strand.
CGTCAGATTTAATTACACGCCCTATTTTAGTGCCATCAGCAAATTTACTTATGTTGCTATCTACGCCGATATCTATGTCGTTTATGTACTGTATATAATAAATAATAATGGTCCAAGTACTGAGCCTTGGGGTACTCCACAAGTGACGTTGCTCCAATCGGATTTAGTGCCGTTAATGGTCACTCGCTGTTTCCTGTCCTGTAACCACGCCCTAATACTTTTAGAATATCTCCTTTAATGCCATGAGCCTTAAATTTTCTTATTAGTCTTTCGTGGGGGACTCTGTCGAAGGCTTTACTAAACTCAAGATATATCACATCATAATTGTGCTCCTCGTCCACACACAAACACACGTACTTGTAAGTTGGTATACAGACAGACACGAGAGCACAACATGTGGAGAGGTTGAGGCGCCCCCACACACCAACGACGCTCATTACCACCGTCGTCGTCTTCTACCTGCAGGCCGCCTCCTCCGCTAGCCGTCTGCTATTGCTACTTCTCCACTCGTCTCACCTCTCAACTTAACCTAACCTCACCTCACCTCTCAACCTCACAAAACTTGAACCATCTCATCCAAAGCTTTTCATTTTCTGTCTAGTCACTACACGCCTCACCACTACGACCACCATCACTACTACCACCACCCATACCACTACCACCACCCATACCACCACCACCCATACCACTACCACCACCATCACTACTTCCACCACCCATACCACTACCACCACCCATACCACTACCACCATCATTACCACCACCATCATCAATTACCACCACCACCATCACTACTTCCACCACCCGCCACCACTACCACCCATACCACTGCCACCACCCATACCACCCATACCACTGCCACCACCCATACCACCTCACCACCACCATCACTACTTCCACCACCCATACCACTACCACCACCCATACCACCACCCATACCACTACCACCATCATTACCACCACCACCATATTACCACCATCACTATCACTACTACCACCACTACCACCATCACACACACCACACACACACACACCAGTCTACCAGAGATCAAATGTAAACAAAAACACTTCATTTATGAGGAATATTTTCTATAATTTACGAACACTTGAGACAGCGGAGCCTGATCAAGCCCCTTGTTCCTGGAAGCACTCGCGACAACTCCTGCCCCTCTCCCTCTCTTCTATCCCATTCCTCTCCTCTGTCTCACTCCCTCCCGCCTGTCCCACTCCCTCTCCTCTACCCCACTCCCTCTCCTCTGCCCCACTCCCTCTCCTCTGTCCTACTTCCTCCCCTGTCCCACTCTTTCTCTTCTATCCCACACCTTTGTCCCTCTCTCCTCCTCTTTCCCTCCATCCTCATGTTCTTATTTCACTTCTTTTCTTTCTTCTATTTCTCCAACTTCCCCGCCGAGGTGGCTGGGATGGAAGGCAGGCAATAGGTTGTAGGCAGGAGGCAGGGTAGGTTGTAAGGCAGGAGGCAGGGTAGGTAGTAAGGCAGGAGGCAGGGAGTAGGTTGTAGGGCAGGGAGTAGGTTGTAGGCAGGAGGCAGGGAGTAGGTTGTGGAGCAGGGAGTAGGTTGTAAGGCAGGAGGCAGGGAGTGGGTAGTAAGGCAGGAGGCAGGGAGTAGGTTGTAAGGCAGGGAGTAGGTTGTAAGGCAGGAGGCAGGCAATGGGTTGTAAGGCAGGCAGGGGAGTAGGTAGTAAGGCAGGAGGCAGGAGTAGGTTGTAAGGCAGGAGGCAGGGAGTAGGTTGTAAGGCAGGAGGCAGGCAGTAGGTTGTAAGGCAGGAGGCAGGGAGTAGGTTGTAAGGCAGGAGGCAGGCAGTAGGTTGTAGGCAGGAGGCAGGAGTAGGTTGTAGGCAGGAGGCAGGGAGTAGGTTGTAAGGCAGGAGGCAGGAGTAGGTTGTAAGGCAGGAGGCAGGGAGTAGGTTGTAAAGGCAGGAGGCAGGGTGGGTTGTAGGCAGGAGGCAGGCAGTAGGTTGTGAGGCTGGAGGCAGGGGTGAGTTGTAAGGCAGGCAGGCAGTAGGTTGTAAGGCAGGAGGCAGGAGGTAGGTTGAAAGGCAGGAGGCAGGCAGTGGGTTGTAGGCAGGCAGAGTAGGTTGTAAGGCAGGAGGCAGGGAGTAGGTTGTAAGGCAGGAGACGGAGTAGGTTGTAAGGCAGGGAGGCAGGGAGTAGGTTGTAAGGCAGGAGGCAGGCAGTAGGTTGTGAGCAGGAGGCAGGGAGTAGGTTGTGAGGCAGGGAGGCAGGCAGTGGGTTGTAAGGCAGGAGGCAGGGAGTGGGTTGTAAGGCAGGAGGCAGGCAGTGGGTTGTAAGGCAGGAGACAGGTGGGTTGTAGAAGCAGGAGTAGGTTGTAAGGCAGGAGACAGGTAGGTTGTAAGGCAGGAGGCAGGGAGTAGGTTGTAAGGCAGGAGGCAGGCACAGTGGGTTGTGAGGCAGGAGGCAGGAGTAGGTTGTAAGCAGGAGGCAGGCAGTGGGTTGTGAGCAGGAGGCAAGGGAGTAGGTTATGGAAGCAGGAGAGCAGGCATGGGTTATGGAACAGGAGACAGGAGGGAGGCAGGAGGCAGGCAGTAGGTTGTAAGAGCAGGAGAGCAGGGAGTAGGTTGTAAGGCAGGAGGTTGTGAGGAGCAGGAGGCAGGCAGTGGGTTATGGAGCAGGGAGCAGGAAGTGGGTTGTAAGAGCAGGAGAGCAGGCAGTAGGTTGTAAGGCAGGAGGCAGGGAGTAGGTTGTAAGGCAGGAGACAGGAGTAGGTTGTAAGGCAGGAGGCAGGCAGTAGGGTTGTAAAGGCAAGGAGACAGAGTAGGTTGTAAAGCAGGGAGCAAGTGGGTTGTAAGCAAGAGAGGAGGCAGGCAGTGGTTTAAGGCAGGGAAGTGGGTTGTAAGGCAGGAGAGCAGGCAGTGGGTTGTAAGGCAGGGAACGGAAGTAGGTTGTAAGGCAGGAGACAGGTAGGTTGTAAGGCAGGAGACAGGCAGTAGGTTGTAAGGCAGGGCAGGAAGCAGGTTGTAAGGCAGGGGAGGCAGGGAGTAGGTTGTAAGGCAGGAGAGCAGGCAGTAGGTTGTAAGCAGGAGAAGTGAGTTGTAAGAGCAGGAGGCAGGCAGTAGGTTGTAAGGCAGGAGACAGGTAGGTTGTAAAGCAGGAGGCAGGGAGTGGGTTGTAAGGCAGGAGGCAGGGAGATGGGTTGTAAAGGCAGGAGGCAGGCAGTGCAGGTTGTAACAAGGGAGACAGGAGTAGAGTTGTAAAAGAGCAGGAAGCAGGGAAGTAGGTTGTAAAACAGGGAGGAGAGCAGGGAAGTAGGTTGTAAGGCAGGAGACAGAGTAGGTTGTAAAAGGCAGGGAGAGCAGGCAATGGGATTGTGCAACAGGAGAGCAGGGAAGTGGGTTGTAAAAAAGGCAGGAGGCAGGCAGTAGGTTGTGGGCAAGGAGTGGGATTTGAGGAGCAGGAGGCAGGCAGTAGGTTGTAAGGCAGGAGGCAGGGGAAGTAGGTTGTAAGGCAGGAGACGGAGTGGGTTGGAAGGCAGGAGGCAGGGAGTAGGTTGGTAAGACAGGAGGCAGGCAGTGGGTTGTAAGGCAGGAGACAGGTGGGTTGTAAGAGCGGAAGCAGGGAAGTAGGTTAAGAGCAGGAGGCAGGGAAGTAGGATTGTAAAGCAGAGGCAGGAAGTAGGTTGTAAAAGCAGGAGACAGAGTAGGTTGTAAGAGCAGGGAGGCAAGCAGTGAGGTTATGGAAGCAGGAGGCAGGGAAGTAGGTTGTAAAGCAGGAGGTTGTGAGACAGGAGAGTTGTAGAGGCAGGAGGTTGAGAAGGCAGTAGGTTGTGAGAGCAGGAGGTTGTGAGGCAGGAGGCAGGCAGTAGGTTGTAAAGCAGGAGGTTGTGAGACAGGAGGTTGTGAGCAGGAGGTTGAGAAGGCAGGAGGTTGTGAGGCAGTGGGTTGTGAGGTATGGAGGTTGTGAGGAGCAGGAGGTTGAGAGGACACAAGAGTTGAGAGGCAAGAGGTTGTGAGGTAATGGGTTGTGAGGTAGCAGGTTGTGAGGCAGGAGGTTGAGAGTCAGGAGGTTGAGAGTCAGGAGGTTGAGAGGCAGGAGGTTGTGAGGTAGCAGGTTGTGAGGCAGGAGGTTGAGAGGCAGGAGGTTGAGGCAGTAGGTTGAGAGGCAGTGAGGTTGACAGGCAGGAGGTTGTGAGGCAGGAGGTTGTGAGGCAGGAGGTTGTGAGGCAGGAGGTTGAGAGGCAGAAGGTTGTGGGAGGCAGTGGGTTGTGGGAGTGGCAGGTTTGAGGGTAGCTGGTTGTGAGGTGGCTGGTTGTGAGGAGCAGCAGGCTGTGGGGGCAGCAGGCTGTGAGGCAGCAGGTCGTGAGAGTCGTGAGGTGGCTGGTTGTGAGGCAGGAGGTTGTGAGGCAGGAGGTTGTGAGGTGGGAGGTTGTGAGGCAGATGGGTTGTGAGGCTGGGGTTGTGAGGTAGCTGGTTGTGAGGCAGGAGGTTGTGGGGAGCAGGAGGTTGTGAGGTAGCAGGTTGTGAGGCAGGAGGTTGTGAGGCAGTAGGTTGTGAGGTATCAGGGGTTGTGAGGCAGGAGGTTGTGAGGCAGGAGGTTGTGAGGCAGGAGGTTGTGAGGGGAGTGGGTTGTGAGGTAGCAGGTTGTGGGGTGGCTGGTTGAGAGGCAGCAGGCGATGAAGCAGGAGGTTGTGAGGCAGGAGGTTGTGAGGCAGGGTTGTGAGGCAGGAGGTTGAGAGGCAGGAGGTTGAGAGGCAGGAGGTTGTGAGGTAGCTGGCTGTCAGGCAGCAGGTTGTGAACAGCAGGGGAGGTTGTGAGGCAGTGGGTTGTGAGGTGGCAGGTTGTGTGAGGCAGTGGGTTGTGAGGTAGCAGGTTGTGAGGCAGGAGGTTGTGGGCAGGAGGTTGAGGCAGGAGGTTGAGAGGCAGGAGGTTGTGAGGTAGCAGGTTGTGGGAGTGGCTGGCTGTCAGGCAGCAGGTTGTGAGGCAGGAGGTTGTGAGGCAGCAGGTTGTGGGAGGCAGCAGGTCGTGAGGTAGCAGGTTGGTGAGGCAGCAGGCGATGAAACAGGAGGTTGTGAGGCAGGAGGTTGTGAGGCAGGAGGTTTGAGGCAGCAGGTTGTGAGGCAGGAGGTTGTAGGCAGCAGGTCGTGGTAGGGTTGTGAGGTAGCAGGCAGTGAAACAGGAGGTTGAGAGGCAACAGGTTGTGAGGCAGTAGGTTGAGAGGCAGTGGGTTGGGAGGTAGCAGGCTGTGAAGCAGGAGGGTTGTGGAGTAGCATGTTGTGAGGTAGTGGTTGTGAAGCAGGAGGTTGTGAGGTCCAATTTGTGAGGCAGGAGGTTGTGAGGCTATTGTGAGGAAGGAGGTTGAGGCAGGAGGTTGAGAGGCAGGAGGTTGAGAGGCAGGAGGTTGTGAGGCAGGAGGTTGTGGGCAGGAGGTTGAGAGAGCAGGTTGTGAGGCAGCAGGTTGTGAGGCATGAGGTTGTGAAGGCAGGAGGTTGGGAGGCAGGAGGTTGGGGAGATCAGGAGGTTGTGAGGCAGATTGTGAGGCAGGAGGTTGGGAGGCAGGAGGTTGAGAGGCAGGAGGTTGTGAGGCAGCAGGTTGGAGAGCAGGTGGTTGTGGCAGGAGGTTGTGAGGCAGGAGGTTGGGAGGCAGGGTTGAGAGTCAGGAGGTTGTGAGGCAGGAGGTTGAGAGGCAGGAGGTTGTGAGGCAGGAGGTTGTTTCCCATCCCAGATGTGGTAAATCTCCTCACCACGGAAACTGTCTGTCAGGCCCTTGATAGGTGTGCTGGTCATGAGGAGAGGCGGGGGCTGTCAGGGTCATGAGGTGAGACAGGGGCTGTTATGGTCATGAGAGGCAGGGGGGCTGTCAGGGTCATGAGGTGAGGCAGGGGCTGTCAGGGTCATGAGGTGAGGCAGGGGGCTGTCAGGATCATGAGAGGCAGGGGGCTGTCAGGGTCATGAGGTGAGGCAGGGGGCTGTCAGGGTCATGAGGTGAGGCAGGGGGCTGTGTGGTCATGAGGTGAGGCAGGGGTTGTGGGGTCATGAGGAGGGTGGGGGCAGAGGCTGTTATGGTCATGACGTGAGGCAGGGGGCTGGTGAGTTCATGTGGTGAGGCAGGGTGCTGTCAGGGTCATGGGTGAGGCAGGACTGTCAGGGGTCATTAGGTAAGGCAAGGGGGCTAATGGTCATGGTGGGGGCAGGGGCAGCCCTTGGTCATGAGGTGAAGTAAGGCTGTCAGGGTCATGAGGTGAGACTGTGGGGCTGTCAGAGTCATGAGGTGAGACTGTGGGGCTGTCAGGGCATGAGTTGAGACTGTGGGGCTGTCAGGGTCATGGTGAGACTGTGGGGCTGTCAGGGTCATGAGGTGAGACTGTGGGGCTGTCAGGGTCATGAGGTGAGACTGGGGCTGTCAGGTCATGAGGTAAGGCTGTGGGGGCTGTGTGTCGTTGGGGCTAGGAGAGAATGACAGGAAACATTGTGTCATCTAGTGATGCCTGATATGTTAGAGATGCGTGTCCTCATAATTTGCGGTCATGTGTGTGTATGTGTGTACTCTTGCCCGTATATGACGTGTGTGTGTGTGTGGTGGGGGGGGGGGGTTAAGGTCAGAAGTATAGTGGAGGTGATGGTGGAGGCCTTCCACCTGCTACTGGTGACGGTGGTGTCCACAGTCCGGGAACTGACACAGCACACAGAACACGAGAGAATATTCTTTGTATATTGCCTGAGTAACACAGCAGGAGTAGGGTGTGGTAGACAGCAGGAGTGGTGTTGTAGACAGCAGGAGTAGGTGTGGTAGACAGGAGTAAGGTGTGGTAGACAGCAGGAGTAGGTGTGGTGACAGCAGGGGTGTGTGTGGTGAACAGCAGGAGTGGGTGTGGTAGACAGCAGGAGTATGTGTGGTAGACAGAAGGAGTGGGTGTGGTGAACAGCAGGAGTAGGTGTGGTAGACAGCAGGAGTGGGTGTGGTGGACAGCAGGAATAGGTGTGGTAGACAGCAGGGTGGGTGTGGTAGACTTGGGAATATGTGTAGACAGAAGGAGGTGTGTGGTAGACAACAGGAGTAGGTGTGGTAGACAGAAGGAGTAGGTGTGGTGAACAGCAGGGAATAATGTGGTGGACAGGGTATGTTGGGTAGACCAGGGGAGAATGTGTGGTAGACAGAAGGGTATGTGGTGAACAGCAGGGGTATGTGTGGTAGACAGCAGGGGTATTGTGTGGTAGACAGGGTATGTGTAATAGACAGCAGGGAGTAGGTGTGATAGACAGCAGGGTAAGGTGTGGTGACAGCAGGAGTGGGTGTGGTAGACAGCAGGGGTATGTGTGGTAGCAGGGGGTGGGTGTGGTAGACAGCAGGGTAGGTGTGGTAGACAGCAGGGGGTGTGTGGAAAACAGAAGGAGTATGTGTGGTGGACAGCAGGGAGTAGGTGTGGTGACAGCAGGAGTAGGTGTGGTAGACAGCAGGGGGTATGTGGTGGAGCAGCAGGGGAATGTGTGGTAGACCCAGCAGGAGTGGGTGTGGTAGACAGAAGGAGTAAGGTGTGGTAGACAGCAGGAGTAGGTGTGGTAGACAGGAGTGTGTATGATAGACAGCAGGAGTGGGTGTGGAGGACAGCAGGGTATGTGTGGTGAACAGCAGGAGTGGGTGTGGTAGACAGCAGGGTGGGTGTGGTAGACAGCAGAGGGGTATGTGTGGTGAACAGCAGGGGGTATGTGTGGTAGACAGCAGGGGGTGGGTGTGGTAGACAGAAGGATTAGGTGTGGTAGACAGCAGGAGTGGAGTTGTGAGTGGCAGGGTATGTGTAATAGACCAGGAGTAGGTGTGATAGACAGCAGGAGTAGGTGTAGTGAACAGCATAGAGGTGTGTAGAACAGCAGGAGTAGAGTGTGGTAGACAGCAGGTATGTGAAATGAAAGGGGTGTGTGGTAAGGCCGGGGTATGTGTAATAGACAGCAGGAGTAGGTGTGATGGACAGCAGGAGTGGGTGTAGGTAGACAGCAGGAGTGGATTGTGGTAGACAGCAGGAGAATGTGTGTAGACAGAAGGAGTAGGTGTGGTAGACAGCAGGAGTAGGTGTGGTGGACAGCAGGAGTGGGTGTGGTGGACAGCGGGAGTGGGTGTGTAGACAGCAGAGATATGTGTGTGGAGAGTGGATGTGTGGAACCAGCAGGGTGTGGGTGTGGTAGACAGGGGTGTATGAAGACAGCAGGAGTAGGTGTGGTGGACAGCAGGGTAGGTGTGGTAGACCAGCAGGTGGGTGTGAGAATCAGGGGTATGCCTGTGGAACGGCGGGTATATGTGCAGTAGACAGCAGGGGTGTGTGTGGTAGACAGCAGGGTGTGTGTGGAGAAACCAGAAGGGTATGTGTGGTGACAGCAGGGGTAGTTAGTGTGATTGGGGAAGGGAGTGGTGTGGTACACAGCAGGTAAAGCAGCAGGGGTGGGTGGCCAGGTGGGTGTGGTGTGTTCACAGCAGGTAAACAGCAGGGGTGGGTGGCCAGGTGGGTGTAGGTGTGGTGCCAGTGACAGGGGTGGGTGAAGTGGGTGTGGGTGTGGTACACAGCAGAATTAAAACAACGGTGGGTGGGGTGTGTACACACAGCAGGGGTGGTATTCCAGGTGGGTGTAGGTGTGGTACACAGCAGGTAGCCAACAGGGTGGGTGGCCAGGTGGGTGTAGGTGTGGTACACAGAGGTAAAGCAACAAGGGGTGGGTGGGTGGGTGTGGGTGTGGTACACAGCAGGTAAAGCAACAGGGGTGGGTGTGGTGGGTGTGGTGTGGTACACAGCAGGAGAAAGCGGTGGTGGCAGGTGGGTTGGTGTGTGCAGTGAGCAACAGGGGTGGCCAGGTGGGGTGTGGGTGTGTGCACAGCAGGGTGGGTGGCCAGGTGGGTGTGGGTGTGCAGCAGGTAAACAGGGTGGGTGGCCAGGTGGGTGTGGTACACAGCAGGTCAGCAGGGGTGGGTGGCCAACAAAAAGCAGCTAGGTGGGTGTAGGTGTGGTGTAGTACACAGCAGGTAAAGCAACAGGGTGGGTGGCCAGGTGGGTGTGGGTGTGGTACACAGGGTAAGCAGCAGGGGTGGGTGGCCAGGTGGGTGTGGGTGTGGTAGCAGGTGAGGGGTGGGTGGCCAGGTGGGTGTGGGTGTGGTACACAGGTAAAGCAGGGGTGGGTGGCCAGGTGGGTGTGGGTGTGGTACAGCAGGTAAAGCAACAGGGGTGGGTGGCCAGGTGGGTGTGGGTGTGGTACACACAGCAGGTAAACAACAGGGGTGGGTGGCCAGGTGGGTGTAGGTGTGGTACACAGCAGGTAAAGCAGCAGGTGTGGGTGGCCAGGTGGGTGTAGGGCGACCAACTGAGGTAATGAGCCGAGACCTGACCTAGTGTAGCTGTTGTTATTGTTGCTGCTCTTGTTATTGCTACTGTTTTTGTTGTTGTTGCTACTGTTGTTATTGTTGTTGCTGCTGTTTTTGCTACTGTTATTGTTGTTTATTTTTTTGCTGTTATTGTTGTTGCTACTACTGTTGTTATTGCTGTTGTTATTGCTACTGTTTTTTTTATTGTTTCTGTTGTTATTGCTGTAGTTAATGTTGTTGCTACTGTTGTTAATGTTGTTGCTACTGTTGTTATTGTTGTTGCTCTTGTTATTGCTACTGTTTTTGTTGTTGTTGCTGTTGATATTGTTGTGGCTACTGTTGTTATTGTTGCTATTTTTGCTTCTGTTATTGTTGTTGTTTTTGCTGTTTTGCTGTTTTTGCTGCTTTTGTTATTATTTGCTGTTTTTGGTGGTGGTGCTGTTTCTGTTATACTTTGTTGTTGTTCTTGTTGTTGTTTTTATTATTGTTGTTGCTGTTGTTGTTACTGCTGCTGTTATTGTTTTTGTTGTTATTGTTGCTGTTGGTGGATCTCAGCACTCGTATTATGTGGATAATTATCTATATGACGAGAACACTGAAGTTTAATGTAGTATAACTATTATTATTATTATTATTATTATTATTATTATTATTATTGGGGACAGTTATCATCATGAAAGACCATTGTCATCGCCTTTCTCATTATTAGGGGCAATTACCATCGTTAAGGGCCATCACCATTATCACCATCATCATCATCATTAGGGGTCAGGGGGTCTGATTGATAGACACATCACTATCAATCAGTCCCCAATATTGTACACGGTAGGAGGTAACAACACACCTGGAGGCCACTGTACACGGTAGGAGGTAACAAAACACCTGGAGGCCACTGTACACGGTAGGAGGTAACAACACACCTGGAGCCACTATACACGGTAGGAGGTAACAACACACCTGGAGGCCACTGTACACGGTAGGGTAACAACACACCTGGAGGCCACTATACACGGTAGGAGGTAACAACACACCTGGAGGCCACTGTACACGGTGGAGGTAACAACACACCTGGAGGCCACTGTACATAGGGTACAACAACACACCTGGAGGCCACTGTACACAACACACCTGGAGGCCCTGTACAGTAGGAGGTAACAACACACCTGGGGGTCACTGTACACGGTAGGAGGTAACAACACACCTGGAGGCCACTGTACACGGTAGGGTAACAACACCTGGAGGCCACTGTACACGGTAGGGTAACAACACACCTGGAGGCCACTATACACGGTGGGAGGTAACAACACACCTGGAGGCCACTGTACACGGTAGGAGGTAACAACACACCTGGAGGCCACTATACACGGTAGGAGGTAACAACAACCTGGAGGCCACTGTACGGTAGGAGGTAACAACACACCTGGAGGCCACTGTACACGTTGGAGGTAACAACACACCTGGAGGCCACTGTACACGGTAGGAGGTAACAACACACCTGGAGGCCACTGTACACGGTAGGAGGTAACAACACACCTGGAGGTCACTGTACGGTAGGAGTAACACACAGGCCACTGTACACGGTAGGAGTAACAACACACCTGGAGGCCACTGTACACGGTAGGAGGTAACAACACACCTGGAGGCCACTATACACGGTAGGAGGTAACAACACACCTGGAGGCCACTGTACACGGTAGGAGGTAACAACACCTGGAGGCCACACGGTAGGAGGTAACAACACACCTGGAGGTCACTGTACACAGTGAGGTAACAACACACCTGGAGGCCACTGTACACGGTAGGAGGTAACAACACCTGGAGGCCACTGCACAGTAGGAGGTAACAACACACCTGGAGGCCACTGTACACGGTGGGAGGTAACAACACACCTGGAGGCCACTGTACACGGTGGAGGTAACAACACCTGGAGGCCACTGTACACGGTAGGAGGTAACAACACACCTGGAGGCCACTGTACACGGTAGGAGGTAACAACACACCTGGAGGCCACTGTACACGGTAGGAGGTAACAACACACCTGGAGGTCACTGTACACGGTAGGAGGTAACAACACACCTGGAGGCCACTGTACACAGTAGGAGGTAACAACACACCTGGAGGCCACTGTACACGTGGGGAGTAACAACACACCTGGAGGCCACTGCACGGTGAGGAGTAACAACACACACCTGGAGGCCACTGTACCTGGGAGGTAACACACCTGGAGGTCACTGCACGGTGGGGTAACAACACACCTGGAGGCCACTGTACACGGTGGGGAGTAACACACCGGGGCCACTGTACACAGTGGAGGTAACAACACACCTGGGGCACTGTACGGTGGAGGTAACAACACACCTGGAGGCCACTGTACACGTGGGAGGTAACAACACACCTGGGTCACTGTACACGGTGGGAGTAACCACACCTGGAGGCCACTGTACACGGTAGGAGGTAACAACACACCTGGAGGCCACTGTACACAGTGGGAGGCTACACACCTGGGACTGTACAGTGGGGTAAACAACACACCTGGAGGCCACTGTACACGGTGGGAGGTAACAACACACCTGGAGGTCACTGTACGGTGAGGTAACAACACACCTGGAGCCACTGTACACAGTGGAGGTAACAACACACCTGGAGGCCACTGCACGGTGGAGGTAACAACACACCTGGAGGCCACTGTACACGGTAGGAGGTAACACACACCTGGAGGCCACTGTACACGGTAGGAGGTAACAACACACCTGGAGGCCACTGTACACGGTGGGAGGTAACAACACACCTGGAGGCCACTGTACACGGTAGGAGGTAACCACACCTGGAGGCCACTGTACACGGTGGGAGGTAACAACACACCTGGGGCCACTGTACACGGTAGGAGGTAACAACACCTGGAGGCCACTGTACACAGTAGGAGGTAACAACACACCTGGAACTTACACGGTAGGAGGTAACAACACACCTGGAGCCACTGTACACGGTAGGAGGTAACAACACACCTGGAGCCACTGTACACGGTAGGAGGTGGCTTAACACACCTGGAGGCCACTGTACACGGTAGGAGGTAACAACACCTGGGCCACTGTACACGGTAGGAGGTAACAACACACCTGGGCCACTGTGTACACGGTAGGAGGTAACAACACACCTGGAGGCCACTGTACACAGTGGGGTACAGTGCAGAGTCGGTTACTGTAGTGCATTATGGGTTGATCTGTGTTGAGGAAGGTCCAGTCTGTACCTAACGGGGAAGCTGTCTACTCTTGTTGCTGTTGTTATAATGTTTAATAATTGTTTCTTCTTGATATTCTCAATATTTATTCAGGGTGGTCATAAAAGATCTGAACCATTGTATTTTTTTAATTTTTACTTGAGATATAACCATGTTTAAGTAATAGAACAATTATTAAAGTTTTTCAAAACATGTTTAAAACACTTCAACATGTGCGCCACTGGTCGCCCGAACAACAAACAATCGATGTACAATTTCCGCCAAGTGTTCACGCCCGCCAGCATCAACCACCGCTGTTGCATCTCTCACTCTGATTAGTGGTTGATGGATGTTGGTAACCTTGGTCTTGTACACAGCTTCTCTAACAAAATCCCAGAGGAAGAAATCCACTGGCGTAATGTCCGGTGATCGTGTACTGTAGACCAGGGCACAGGTCCACCACGACCAATCCAGCGACTTGGTAAATAACGATATTAGTCAAATAAGTTGTCAATGAATTAGTCAGTAATCAAGTAAACCGATTAATAGTTGCTCTATCGTTTACATGCTAGCTTAATATATTAATTAATTTTTTTAAATGTTAGAGAATCAAATCTTTCAGATCTGTTATGAACAACACCCTGTACTGTATGTTAAGCGCTAGTGAAGTGTTCTCCTTTAGACGGAACTAGCGCCCTTCAGAAATAATACTGATTATTATCTATCTATATATAAAACAAAAAGTGTGCGTGCGTGCGTGCGCGCCGCCACCCGCCCGCCCCGCCCGCCCCCGCCCGCCGCCCCCGCCCGCCCGCACGAGAATCTCGGAAACTACTTTACCGATCTGTAGTGATGATGCTGGTGTTATATGTAGTGATGATGCTGGTGTTATATGTAGTGATGATGCTGGTGTTATATGTAGTGATGATGGATGATATTATATGTAGTGATGATGGGTTGTGTTATATGTAGTGATGATTAGACAATCTATCTATCTATATAAAACAAAGAAGTATGTCTGTTTGTGTGTGTTTGTTTGTGTGTGTGTCCGCACGAGAATCTCGAAAACTACTTTACCGATCTGGAGTGATGATGGATGGTGTTATATGTAGTGATGATGATGGATGGTGTTATATGTAGTGATGATGATGGATGGTGTTATATGTAGTGATGATGGATGGTGTTATATGTAGTGATGATGATGGATGGTGTTATATGTAGTGTCATGGTTTTGGAGTGAATCGGTGGTAGTAGGAGTGGATTATATTATATAAAGATAATAATATGTCGTATTTCTTATTTCTTACCGTAGAGTTCGATACCTTCACACTGGTTACTTACAGAAGATTATGGCGTATCTACGTAAAAGTTCACTCAACCAACTCGACATTCCATGATTTATACTTGATAAATGAAGATTTAATGAGTTCCATTAATTTCCAACATCCATCTAAGTTATTGGTTATACTTTGTCATAACCAATCAGTCAACTACCTTCAGTAATAATAAGATAGGATCACAGATATGGGCAGATAATTGCACTTACATTTATTTGTCAAGCTTCCATACAATGATTTACAAGTTGCATGGATATATGAATCACTCACGTTCACGCTGGAATAAAATTAATCTTCTAAAGAGAATTTTCAACTTGGGACACATGTGATTACTCTACTATGGGTATAACAACAGAGCCTTAATTCTTCAAGTGATACATTTATTGTCAGCCTGGATTGCCTTTGTTGCAACCAAACTTCCGCACAAGAACTTCTTCCACGGCCATAACAACAAAAAAGTACTCTTGGGTTTACACACAGTCTTGCGTCACTGACAGTCACTAGACGGTTGTCGCGGCAAGGAGAACTGGAAGCGTGACTTGAATTAACCATTTAGGTGCAATAGACCAGCCTGGATTGCCTTGTCGCAACCGGGCTTCCACACTGATATTTCCACGGGGATAACAAACCTAGGTTAACACACCTAGTCTCGTGTTGATCTTGGCATCTGTAGACGGGTGTCGTGCAGAGCCAAGCGTGAATTGATTAACCATTTACTGTAGGTTTGATAGACCAGCCTGGATGCCTTGTCGCAACCAGGCATCCACGTGATATTTCCACGGGGATAACAACCTAGGTTAACACGCTTAGTCTCGTGTCGACGACGGTCCACAGGACGGCGTGGCGGTGGAGGACTCTGTGTGGTGTGGTCGTCCCCTTTCAGGAGGGAGAGGATGGAGACGACGTCTTAACTATGCCATGGTCGTCGGGATACTACCTAAAATGAGGTTTTTGGGTGTGAAGCGATGAACAGTACAATACTGTTTCACTGCCCACCCCCCCTAAAGGCTGGCTAACATACACTAATGGAAAATACATGTCCCAGTTATGCCTCGCCGGGTGTCTTATCTCTACTAAAACAAACTTTGGAATTGGTTGCGTGGGTAAGCCTAACGCAACCCATGACTATAGTGATGATGGATGGTGTTATATGTAGTGATGATGGATGATGTTATATGTAGTGATGATGGGTGGTGTTATATGTAGTGATGATTAGACAATAAAATAATAACTGTTTAATGCTAAAAATTATACTTTGCTGTACCGTTGTAGTGAAAAACATGGTGGAACTTACATACACCGTTAATGAACTATTGATGGAAGAAGAAGTTTTGGGGACTGAACAGTGAGACAATGTGGAGCCTCCCGGAGGGTGGCGTCCTACCGTGGCCTAGCGGATGAGCGATTCTGCTAGTTATTATTATTATACATTTATTATAGTTAAAAGGGTGGGTGTGCAACTGTACTAACGTTAATGTTGTTTTATCAACAGATCCCAACACGCAGTTCAAGGTTGACGAAGGCGTTCACTCAGCGCCATGAGGGTAAGTCATCTATGCCAGTGTTCGTGGCGACAGATGTGTCGGGCCCCGGCGCTCCCTTCATCTCCAACCTCACTTGCCAGGCGGACGCCACGCTATACTTGCAGTGGCTCCGCCCTGAGGAGCTGTACGGCACCGTCGACCTCTACTACATCTACTACCGACCCGAGGACTCCTTTGAGTTTGAGGAGATCGCTGTCAACTCCGTCAACAATCGCTTACAACACAACGTGAGTACATCCACCCTCATGAGTCCCAGTATAGTGGTACTGTACACAGGGTGAGTGTACCCTGGTGTGTCTCAGTGTGTGGTGTGAGTATACCCTGGTGTGTCTCAGTGTATGGTGTGAGTACACCCTGGTGTGTCTCAGTGTGTACTGTACACATGTTGTCTACAGTATTAATGTGTACAGTATAGTAATCATGTAACCAACTATGAGTGAGGGAATGAGTCACACAACCCTGGAGACTGATATGTTGTCATAATTACATTAATGTATCTGGTGCCCGAGTGGTGCAGAGTTAATGTAGGAATATTCAGCAAGGTGTCCTGGACGTCAACTGTTGTGTACTTGATCCATTTGCTAGTGTTTGAGACGGTTAACATCATGCAAATAAAGTTAAGATCATCGTACTCAAACGGTGGTTAAGTGCCGTACTCAAGGTGTTAAGTCACCATAATCAAGGTGTTAAGTTACCTTAATCAAGGTGTTAATTCACCATGCTCAAGGTGTTGTCACCATAATCATGGTGTTAAATCACCGTACTCAAGGTGTTAAATCACCGTAATTAAGGTGTTAAGTCACCGTAATCACGGTGTTAAGTCACTGTGATCAAGGTGTTAAATCACCATGCTCAAGGTGTTAAGTCACCGTAATCAAGGTGTTACGTCACCGTAATCAAGGTGTTACGTCACCGTAATCAAGGTGTTAAAGTTACTATACGAAGAGGTGGGCGTAGTCAGATCAGTGGGAGGAACAGTGACGCTCCTGTTTTGTGGTGGCAGCTGCTTCCTCCCGCTCCATATGCCGACTCGTGCTCCGTCCGACTCGTGCTCCGTCCGACTCGTGCTCCGTCCGACTCGTGCTCCGTCCGACTCGTGCTCCGTCCGACTCGTGCTCCGTCCGACTCGTGCTCCGTCCGACTCGTGCTCCGTCCGACTCGTGCTCCGTCCGACTCGTGCTCCGTCCGACTCGTGCTCCGTCCGACTCGTGCTCCGTCCGACTCCCGCTCTGTCCGACTGGAGCTGTGTCCGACTGGAGCTCCGTCCGACTCATGCACTACCCGACTCACGCTCCACCCAACTCACGCATTAGTGGATGCTGGTTAGGTGTTACTCTTGCTATTCCTCCTCCTAAATATCTGGATGATGAAGGCATGTTTTATTGTACGTGTTATATGTAATTATAAACTTGTCTTGTATCTCTTGGTGGATGGAGGAGGAGAACAGAGACACAAGACAGGAAGCGACTAAAGTGTTTGAGGTAACACGCACCTTTACCTATTATACTACGTGAATTCTTAACATCTGCACTAGTCTACACGACTTCCTCCACAGTGAACACACACCATAGAAGACTAGTTAATGTCGCCAACTATAATTATGAGTTATAGTAAAAATATATGTTTGTATATATTCCTGTGTTGTAAAAAAATATATATATGTGTGTATAGGTAAAAGTGTGTGTGAGATGATGATAATAATAATAATAATAATAATAATAATAATAATAATAATAATAATAATAATAATAATTAACGGTTTTTGAAAGAGCATGGCAGCTGGAAGGCTGAAAATATGCAGTTACATAATTGGGGAATGGATCTCATGATTGACAAATAATATACAAGAAACATACGTGATACAAATATGATATATAATAACTAGGTGGGGAGAAGGTTAAACTACAAGCATTTCAACATAGTGACATTGCAAAAGAGTATGATTGGCTGGAAGTGAATAAACTGGTTGATTATGAGTTGTTGATAATTTTTGCAATGCAACTGGGCTGTTCTTATAGCGATCAGTACTTGCTCGTATGGGCTGGATGCGGTTGTGGTGTAGAACAGCAATTCGCGGACGAGGGATCTCGTGTGGAAGTAGGAGCTGGTGTCAAGGATGGTCCAGAAGCTTCTCCCCAAATTTGCAGATGAGGTCGTGGTGATGATCAGAGAGAGCCGAGAGGGTCAGTGTGTTGAGAGCTTCTTGATATGTGGAGTAGGAAGGGAGAGAATAATCTTGCATGCCCTCTTTTGCACTTTCTAGGTGTTTACGTTGTGTGGCATTTAGGAGGCCAGGTAGGGAGGCATAGGTGAGCTTGGGAAGTATGAATATTGAGTAACACTGAGGAGCTCAGGGCAGGAACTCCGAGGGACTTGAGTCAGCGGAGGAGGTGGGGACAACTGGAGGATTTGACTATCATACTGGTGTGTGTGTGTGTGTGTGTGTGTGTGTGTGTGTGTGTGTGTGTGTGTGTGTGTGTGTGTGTGTGTGTGTGTGTGTGTGTGTGTGTGTGTGTGTGTGTGTGTGTGTGTGTGTGTGTGTGTGTGTGTGTGTGTTTTAGCGAGACGGTGATGGAGAGGTGTAGGGATTGGGAGGTGAGACAATGCTGGGCGGGAAGGAAGTTTGGGCTATACACCCAGATTACACAAGACCACTGCTGACACCGGGGGGGCTCATTGTCACACTGCTGCATGTGTAATTATTATTGCTGCGCCTCACCACTTTCCTTCTCACCCCTCTCGACTCTTCTTATGTAGGGTCTTTTGTCCGTCCGTCCGTCCGTCCCGGAGAGGAGGAAGAGGTGCAGCTAAGTAGGTGACTTCCATACTACATGAGGCTGTATGCCCAGAGACCTACTGAAGCAGCCAATATTGGAGAGCCTCACACACACACACACACACACACACACACACACACACACACACACACACACACACACACACACACACACACACACAGACTATAACATATATGCACAGTTGTATGTATAATACAGCAGATATATATACAGACCATAGGTTGAAGTTCTGTAGATATTACCGAGGGAACCTGTGAGAGGCAGTGTGTGGTGAGGTGAGGTAGGTGTAGTGAGAGGCAGTGTGTGGTGAGGTGAGGTAGGTGTAGTGAGAGGCAGTGTGTGGTGGGGGTGAGGCAGGTGTAGTGAGGAGGCAGTGTGTGGTGATGTAGGTGTGGTGAGGCAGGTGTGTGGTGAGGTGAGGCAGGTGTGGTGAGGGCGGTGTGTGGGGTGGGGTGGGTGGTGAAGGGCGGTGTGGTGAGGTGGGGTGGGTGTGGGAGGCAGTGTGTGGTGGGGTGAGGTAGGTGTGGTGGTGGCAGTGTGTGGTGGGGTGGGGTGGGTGTGAGGGCGGTGTGTGGTGGGGTGGGACAGGTGTGAGTGAGAGGCGGTGTGTGGTGAGGTGAGGCAGGTGTAGTGAGGGCGGTGTGTGGTGGGGTGGGGCAGGTGTGAGTGAGGCGGTGTGGTGGGGTGGGGTGGGTGTAGTGGAGGCAGTGTGGGGTGAGGTGGGGTGGGTGTGGTGAGAGACGGTGTGATGGGGTGGGGCAGGTGTGGTGAGAGGCAGTGTGTGGTGGGGTGGGGTGGGTGTGGTGGAGGCAGTGTGGGGTGAGGTGGAGGTGTGTAGTGAGGCAGTGTGTGGTGGTGAGGCAGGTGTAGTGAGAGGCAGTGTGTGGTGAGGTGAGGCCAGGGCAGGTGGTGAGGAGGCAGTGTGATGTGAGGTGGGGTGGGTGTAGTGGAGGCGGTGTGTGGTGAGGTGAGGCAGGTGTGGTGAGGGAGGCGGTGTGTGGTGGGGCAGGGCAGGGTGGTGAGGGCAGTGTGTGGTGAGGTGGGGCGGGTAGTGAGGGCGGTGTGTGGTGGGGTGGGGCAGGTGTGGTGGGGCGGTGTGGTGGGGTGAGGTAGGTGTGGTGAGGAGGCGGTGTGTGAGGGTGAGGGTGAGGTGGGTGTGGTGAGGGGCGGTGTGTGTGGTGGGGTGGGGCAGGTGTGGTGAGGAGGCAGTGTGAGGGTGGGGCCGAGGCAGGTGTAGTGAGGCAGTGTGTGTTGTGGTGGGGCAGGGGTGGTGAGAGGCAGTGTGTGTGAGGTGAGGCAGGTGTGAGTGAGGCAGTGTGTGGTGAGGTGGGGCAGGTGTGGTGAGTGTGTGGTGGGGTGGGGTGGGTGTGGTGGGGGCGGTGTGTGTGGTGGGTGAGGTGGGGTGGGTGTGGTGAGGCGGTGTGTGGTGGGGTGGGGCAGGTGTGGTGGGGAGGCAGTGTGTGGGGTGGGGAGGTGTGGTGGGGGCGGTGTGGTGGGGTGGGGCAGGTGTGGTGAGGGCAGTGTGTGGTGAGGTGGGGCAGGTGTAGTGAGAGGCAGTGTGATGTGAGGTGAGGTAGGTGTAGTGAGGAGGCAGTGTGTGGTGAGGTGGGGTGGGTGTGGTGGAGGCGGTGTGGTGAGGTAAGGCAGGTGTAGTGAGGAGGCGGTGTGTGGTGAAGTGGGGCAGGTGTGGTGAGAGGGTGTGAGGTGGGGGCAGGTGTGGTGAGAGGCGGTGTGTGGTGAGGTGGGGTGGGTGTGGGGGGAGGCGGTGTGTGGTGGGGTGGGGCGGGTGTGGTGAGAGGCAGTGTGATGTGGGGCAGGGTGGGGTGTGGTAGGGAGAGGCAGGTGTGTGGTGAGGTGGGGGCAGGTGTGGTGGAGGCAGTGTGTGGTGAGGTGGGGCAGGTGTGGTGAGAGGCAGTGTGTGGTGAGGCAGGTGTGAGTGAGGAGGCGGTGTGTGGTGGGGTGGGGAGTGGGTGTAGTGAGAGACAGTGTGGTGAGGTGAGGTGGGTGTGAGTGAGAGGCAGTGTGTGGTGAGGTGAGGTGGGTGTGGTGAGGGCAGTCTGGGATGTGTATCGAAGGGAATCACCTCCACCCCACCAGGCAGGCACACTCCCTGGACCAGTCAGTATTAAAACAT